>NC_068991.1:59994432-60009216 GCF_001194135.2 Octopus bimaculoides
GCCCCTGGACTGGCTCTTGTGCGGGTGGCACATGAGATGCACCATTTTGAGCGTGGCCGTTTTCGTGCGGGTGACACGTAAAAGCACCCACTACACTCTCTGAGTGGTTGGCGTTAGGAAGGGCATCCAGCTGTAGAAACTCTGCCAAATTAGATTGGAGCCTGGTGTTGCCATCCGGTTTCACCAGTCCTCAGTCAAATCGTCCAACCCATGCTAGCATGGAAAGCGGAAGTTAAACGATGATGATGATGATGATACACAGATATATATATATGGTCATAGCTGATGAAGTATCTTATGAATAATGAATTCTTCCTCCAATACCCGCCAGTTTTGGAAGCTGTGCTAAAATAAGTTATGGGTATAGCCCTTTCCTGTCTGACTAAGTATTAAAAATATTGAGTTCATAAAATTAAATATGAAAGATAAGCAAAATTTTCCTGTTTATTTAGTTTTTATTTTACTTACCTCTGGAATGGGATTAGCAAGTTGGAATAATTTGTTGAGTAAATCGTACTTTTTAATGTCTTGAAGAAGAAAAGAAGGCACAGAAGTCTTGCTAGATTTTTGGTTTGGTGATGTCATTGAAAGAGAATTGCTCAGAGAATTCTGCAAAAATAACCAAAGATAACTGAAAATTAAACAAATCATGAATAAAATCCCCTTCCTGTCTCCCATTTGTAAGAGGATTATTTAATTAAGGAACATAATACAAATTTGAAACAATTAAAAAAAAAAACCTTTAAACCTTAGGGATCATTTATTTTAGAATGATAGATAAAAATGCTCCACAAGCCTATAATATAATCATCGTCATTTGATGTTAACTTTTCCATGTCTGCATGGGTTAGATAGAATTTGTTGAGGTACATTTTTTTTACAGCAAGATGCCCTTCCTGTCACCAACCCTTATCTGTTTCCAAGCAAGGCAATATTTCTCCATGGTCAAAATAAATTTTTCGTGGAAGATTGGAAACAAACAACATCGATTATATGAGGTAATGCTCATTTACAATCATTATATGATGTCTAGATAAGGCACACAAACACACATGCATATATATCACACATCATCATCATTTAATGTCTATTTTCAATGCTGGCATGGGTTGGATGGTTTGACAGGATCCGGAGAGCCATAGAACTGCATTGTACTCTATGTCAGGTGTGGTATGGTTTCTATAGTTGGATACCCAGGCATCTTTCAGTTTCTGACTACAAATCCACTACTTCAGACTGCTTGGAGCCACAGTAGAAGAAAGACACTTGTCCAAGGTGTCACACAATGAACCATGGTCAGATGTATTTTTGCAAAATATTGGAAACGAATGACATTGATTTTCAACAATCAAGCAATATCAAGACAAGTAGACACAAACATACCCACACACATATGATGGCTTCTTTCAGTTTCCATTCACCAAATCCACTCACAAGGCTTTGGTTGGCCTGGGGCTATTGAAGAGACACTCGCCTAAGGTGCCATGCAGTGGGACTGAACCCGAAACCAAATGGTTAGGATGCTAACTTCTTAACTATACAGCCACACTCGTACGTATCATCATTACGACATTCATCTGAGAATAAAACAAAGCATTACTCACAGCAAGTTTATCGGTATCGTTGACAAGCAGTGAGTGTCGTAGTTCAGTACAGAAAGCAATTAGTTTATGTAAAACCCTGAGTGTTACTATAACAAGTAGCTCCAACTGGTTGGCAACATTTGCACAGTCTTGTAGTAACATATTCACAGAACTAGATACTGAGTCCATAGAACTTTCCGATGAGCTCCCCGATTTCCCATTGTTTCCGCTTGTCAAAGAGTCACACAGGTCGGTGCTTGATGCAATCAGGTTTGTTGACAGTTGGTCACAATAGTGGCCAAGGTAATCTGCCAATAAAGGAATGAGCTGCAGCAAAAGATTCAGAGAGTTTTGTGAAGGATCACTACTTCGGCTAGTAGACATCTCCTGTTGATTGGTTGGAGAACAGTCAGTGATTAATAGCTGAGACAAGCCATGGATTGCAAGGTTGAGATTCGAGGAAGAGACCATATCCTTTTTGTTTCTAGAATCCATAATATTCCGAAGATCTGACATACTGAAAGGAGAAAAAGTGATGATTAATTACTGGGTAATACAATAATAACAACACGATCACCAATCCCCACCATAAATAACAACTGTTGCCAGTATTCAATATAAGTTTTCTGCTTGAGGATAATGCCGTACATGGATGAATTGTTTCTTATTGAAGCATCTTATGTATTCCGGCTTCTTTCTCTCCTTTGCCATCAGCCTTAAGAGGCAATATAGAAAGGATCACGGATGCTGCCCTCCCACCTCTTATTAAGCCATAAAAGAAAATTGAAACAAAAACAAAAGGTACTTTTAATTTGTTATTACATGTTTATGTTAGGTGCTGGCTTGAGTGAGTGGTTATGAACTTCACTTGGCAACCTTGTGGTTTTGGATTCAATCTCACTGAGTGGCACCTCAGGCAAATGTCTTCTATATTACAGTCCTGGACTGATTGAAGCCTTGTGAGTAGATTTGGTAGACAGAAACTGAAAGAAACCCAGTGTGCTTGTTTACATTTGTGCTGATCTGAAAATTTCTGAGCTATGAGCAATGACATCATTTTCCTTCCTCATCAACAAATTGTTCATTAGTTTTTTACTTTTCATGACATGTGGAAAATGTGGATGATTTGGAAAATTGCTAAGTGTTAGCAACAGAAAAGGCACACAGCTGTATAACAATGTTTTAATAATATGCTGGCATGGAAAACTCATCAATATCATCTTTGGTTTAACCTTTTTGTTACTATATAAATTTTGAGATGCTCTGTGTTTCATTCAATCAATTTTAAATATAACAAAGAATTTAGTAAAATAACTTATCATTAAGCAAGTACTAGGAACATAAATTGTAACTAAGGTTTGGTGGAGGATTTGAAAACAAGACATTTGTACTAGAGCCAGAAGTGGTTTCAACCAGGTTGGTATTGAAAGGGTTAATGTTCAATTTTCCATGCTTGCATGAGTAAGACGGAATTCGTTGAAGCAAATATTTTCTACAGCTAGATGCCACTATTGTCATCAACCCTCAACTGTCTCCAAGCAAGGTAATATTTTTCCACAGGCTGATATATTTGTCATGGAAAACTGTAGAATGCTCATTTACAATCATCACAAGATGTCAAAACAAGGGTACGTGCATTGACAGATACATATATTCAACAGGCTTCTTTCAGTTTCCATCTACCAAATCTAGTCAGCCCAAGGCTATAGTAGAAAACACCCAATGTGCCAGGCAATGGTACTGAACCTGGCTGAGAAGCAAACTTCTTAAAACACAACCACACCTGTGCCTAAAATCACAAACAAAAACAAATTTCTATTTTAAAAACAAAAATAAACTCCAAATAATGAGATAAACCCAGAGCCAACTGACCTGACCTTACTACCTCCAAATGAACTAAGTCCAGTACAAGCATCTATACAGATTTTCACAAGAAGAAAAAAAATCCTATATCACATACCTTTTAGATTTTTGTTTCAGAAGAAAACTTGTGGAATCTCGGGAGAACTTTAGACCTGCAAAATCCTGGGTTGAGTGAAGTTGTAGTAGTTGTATAATGCCACTATTAAAGCAAGATGACATTGTATATTTGTCACTTAAAGTGTCTTGTACCAATTTTGATGTTAACTGTGAACCAGTTAGTTTTCCTGTCAGGAAACAAAATGATGTACAAAAAGAAATTTAGGTCCATGCATTTGTGATCTATATTAATGGCACTTAATAAATCCCAGGAAAAATGTGAAATAAATATAGAAAAAAGAGAGTTGATTTTGGTAGGATTTCAAATAAGGACAGTGACCTACTAATTTAATCAGACACACTACTTTTTCAGACATTTTCATATCTCAGATAACTCATTTCTAACATCAGCACAAATCCAAAGATTTTTAGGGGGGGTTACATTTAATTAAATTGACCTTACGACTTGATGGATACTTTATTTTATTGACACTGGAAGGATAAAATGCAACACTGACTTTAGCAGGATTTGAACTCAGAATATGTATGGCAATAAATAAACACTGCAATGTATCTGACATCTTAACAACTCTGCCACATAGTTGATTAATGTAGAGAGCAATAATAAAAAAACAAACAAAAAACCCCCTGAACTAGAAATATATATACATATATGTAGATAGATGGGTAGACAGACAGACAGAGATGAACACAAACTAGTTCTAAAACATTTGATGTACACAGTATTAAAAAGTTAACTAGATATATGTGGTGAGACAAAGAGAAGGTTAGATAAGCAGACAAATTAGTCATCCTCCTTCTCCTTATCATCATCATCATTTAATGTCTGTTTTCCAATGCTGGCACAGGTTGAATGATTTGACAGGATCTGGTGTGCTGCAGGACTATGCTGAGATTCAGTATCAGCTTTCGCATGTTTTCATTGGCTGGATGCCCTTCCTAATGTCAACCCCTTTACAGTGTGCACTGAGTGCCTGTCTTTGTGCCACTGGCACTAGTGGGATCACTAGTAGGTTGCAAGACAGAAAGACAATAAAAAGGGCAACAAAATAGAAAAGGAAAAAAAAAAATCCATGTAGGGGGATGGGGGGTATTAGGGAGGGAGAGGTGGCTGGAACCACAGAGAGATAGAGAGATAAGTTAGTGTTAAGATATATAATACATTAACATGAATTAAAACATCACTTACCATGATGTAAATGTACATTTAAGATTTTCTTTCTTCTATTGCTGTATGTAGAACTGCACACACTCTCTGAAGCTGAATAAAAGACAGGAAAGAGATAAAATGTTATTGAAAGCAAAATATGTAAAAGGCTATAACACTCCAACTGGCATAGTTCAATATAAGTTAAGAGTCACTGAAATTTCAAGAGTTCTCTTCTTTGGTCATTCTAATATCTTTTTTTTTATTAATGATGATTTTTTTACACACTAATTTCAATTAATTAAAAACAATATCTAATTTACCACCTCATGTATGGTAGTCTGCACTGAGCTCTTTTTCTCTCTTTTGATATATGTGTGTCTGTGTACATGCATACACAAACACATATATGAGAAAGATCATCACTGGTTATTAAATAGTGCTTCTGACAGTAGTTTTTTAAGCCTTACAACAAAAGTTGTATATCATTTTAACATGGAATTGAATCTGAAATCACATGGTTTCGAAGCAAACTCCTTAACCATACAGGCATGCATGTGTACATAATATTAATAAACTGGTGCTACAAGGAGCACCACTATGCTCAACAGAGATGTTCAAAGACAAAGATATTTAGCACCCAAATAAATATCAAAATCTTCAGGAAATAATTTGACTTACTGCTCTTTTGAGGGCTGATGGAAATCTTGCCATTTCCTCTTGAACGAATATTATCAGCACTGAGGATGGAATCATCTGATGGAAATTTTTTCTGTGGAGAAGGTTTCTCCACTAAAACCCGACGTACTTTAGAACTACCAGCATAATAGCTACTGGTTGTTGCTGACTGTGGAGAAGCAGCACCACTGGCAGCAATGCTGCTTTTAACATTAAGCAACGAATCTTTCAAGTGCATAATTTCTTGTTCTTTAAACTGCAGCTGCACATTTAAACGTTCAATCTCAGATTTCAAATGTTTTTCGCTTTCAGTTTTCTCTCGAACTTCTTGCTGAGTTTTGTCTTGTTGTAATTTTGATAATTTTTCTGTTTCTTTCTGTAGATCTGTACGTAGAATTTTAATTTCACCTTCTTTCAGATATAAATTTTGTTTATACTGAAAAGTAGTGAAAAGAAAGTTTTGTTGAAAATTTCAATTTAAAATTTGCAGAATTTGAAACTCTATTAATCATTTAATTACAAAATTAAATTTCATAATTATTCCAGTAATGATGTTTAAACATCTGCCAAAAAACAGAATTTTTATTTTCTCTAAGTCACACTGCTTCAATAAACTTGACATATCTCAATGAAAAATAGTTTCAAACATGACATTTCTCCAACGAAAGATAGATTGATATAGAAAACTGCAATTAGGGATAATAATTTCTTGAGTAGTTATATCTGATTTCCACAGTAAAAGATACAGGTAAGGATATATGGTTAAGAAGATTGCTTCCCAATCACATGGTTCTATGTACAGTCTCACTGTGTGGAACCTTTAGCAAGTGTCTTCTGCTATAGTCCTGGGCTGAACAACTGAGCAAAGCCTTGTGAGTAAATTTGGTAGACTGAAACTGCATGATAGCTTGTTATATATGTATATATGTGTGTGTGTGTGTGTGTGTATGTATCGACAACTGGTATTGGTTCATTTATGACCTTGTAACTTAGCAGTTCAGCAAAATAAACCAATAGAGTAAGTACCAGACTTGGAAAATAAGTACTGGGGTCAATTTGATTGGCTAAAACCCTTCAAGGCAGTGCTCCTGTAAGGCTACAATCCAAAGACTTAAACAAGTAAAAGAGGTATGTAGCAGGAACTTGTTCTGCAGTGGATGGTTTTCTAATCAACTGTGACTCTTATTTTGTATCATCCTAGATGGAACTGCTTCACCATGAAAGGCTCTTAGGGAAACCCTTGCACATAGTATCATGAACAGGAACATAATCTTTATCTAAACCCAGGCTAGGTGTCAACCGTAGTGATAAATTCTTTGAAGAGCAGAGTTTGTGATTTGACAAGGTTTTCAAATCACAAATAATAATTTACAATGTGTTTTTGTTTGTAGTCACTCTGGCAGAGAGGACTGAAATGATAAATGAAGAAAGAATAGTTGGAGATGGTAAGTATAGGCGAGGAAAATGAAAGATCATAATTAAAGTGAGATTAGTGGGAGGTTTTTGTAATGGTTGCAATAACCAGTATTTTGATGAAAATGAAATACAAATTTACGTCATAAATTTTGCAAGAAATATATTATTACTTTGTTTTGAAAATTATATCTAAAAGGAAGAAAGAATGAGAACTTAAATTATAAAAAACACTATATGTTGATTTTAAATGATGGAAGTTTACTCACTCACATGCACACACACTTATTTTAAACAGGCTTCAAGTCTTCACAAGGTTTTAGTTGGCCCTGAGGGACTGAACCCAAAACCATATGGCTCAGAAGCAATATTCTTGAGAGAGAGAGAGAGAGAGAGAGAAAGAGGGGGCAAGGAGAGAGAGATGGAGACAGAGAGAAAAGTAACTGTACTATGTTAGAAACGAACCTTTTTACTTTCTCTTCTTAAGAGTTGAAGTTCTTCAATTAATTTTTGATCAAGTGTGGTTTTATCACCTTTTGAGCTATCACTTTTCGGCCTGTGAAGACTAGAGCTGCTTGCAGAACTGTGGCTTGAATTACTGGAGTCATAGCTGGTTGTAGATGAAACTGGGAATGTTGAAGAAGAGCTGGAAGTGGAAGAAGAACGTTGAACAAGCTTTGATACAGGTTGGTATGGGGCCACATCCTGTTTTGGAAATAAAAACTGTGTATGAGATCCTGGCAAAACTCCAGGCGTAACAACTTTTGTTGCAACATTAGGAGCTTGTCCTTGATCAGGTTTCACAGAACTCGGTCCAGCTTTCACTGTATAAGCACTGGAAGCAGCATTATCAAGCTCGTTTAGTTCCTGTTGTGTAAGGGTCAGCTCTCCATCCCAATCATCTTCAAAGTCATTTTTGCTTTCATCTGAATCTTTCCTTCTCTTACTAGTGCTAGATTTATCTAACTGAGCTCTTTGATAGCAAAATTTTCGTTTTTGATTGGGTAAGGCTGGAGGCTCAGCCATCTAACTTCAGAGGCTGAGTGCAATCAAAACATACTGGGTAGGTGGTAAAAGAGCAAACCTACAAGAAAAACCAAAACAAAACAATGAAATAACAAAAGAAAATACTTTAAATTTTAGGTATCTGCAATAAACAATTACTTTGATTGGAGAAAGTTATAGCTAGCTGAGTTATTAAGATGCTAACTAAATTAGCTTTTAATAAGAGAGAGCATTTTCATTAATGAAAGGTTAAAAGATGAGTGTCAGTTCACTGCTGTAAAAAACAAGGGTATTGTAAAACAGTTCATTTTGGGTAGCTGAGCACTGTGGATGGCCACTAAAATATATTCTTTTTTGTAGCATAAGCAGAATTTTTGACTGATTGTTGACCTGTGTTGTGACATATCAATCTGTGATAAGTGTAACATGGTTCAAAATTAAGCATACCGTGTTATCCTGGATCAGTGATGAATGAATCAGTAAGAAAGGATAGATGTATCATTGATGTAAGGGTTGGCAACAGGAAGGCATCTGGCCGCAGAAAATCTGTCGCAACAAATTCCATCTGACCCATGCAAGCATGGAAGAGTGGACATTAAATGATGATAATAGCATTCAGACAGAAGGTAGCTACATACACAAAAAAAAAGATTTAAAAAATCAGTTGATATATTGGTTAGTATATTCGAGGTTCCTACCCTTCGAAATGGATTGATAATCACATCTTGCTGGTATTTTCCATTTCAAAGTTTTACAAGCCACTATATGAAATGTGAGACTCTATTGAACTTGATACCTTTGCCAAATTGTAACTTTGACTGAGCTCCTAATCTCTCCACCTTCTACATTATTCGTAATAACATAAACTGTATCACCTTAAGCTGAACACCATTTCATATAAACTATACAAGCAGAGCCATTGAGGATGCCTTTGTATGATTGGTTGATCAACTAGAAATGATGTCAAATACCCTCAAATTATATTCTAGAGTTCCATCAAGGGCTAACCTGAAGTTAAACAACAAGACTCCACACAAGCTAGCATGAGATTCTATGTGATCACTTGGCCAGCAAAAAACAGCAGCCATATTTTACTCGAATTAACATACCCACTCCCATCTTAGAAAAATACGGAAAGACAGACTGGGTAATCTGGATCTAGAGCAGCCATGGGCAAACGGTAGGCTGTGAGAGTTTATGAATGGCACACCTAATGCAAAATTACCTTTGATTTTTGTAGTAGAATAGCCTGTTTGATGATGAGTCATGTCTTGTGCAACTTGCTTCTCAGAAAAGGTTGCTCAGTGCCTGTTCTAGTGATATAAAAAGACTGCCAGAACTAGAGACAAAGTTTAGGGTGTGGAAGCAAGGTCTAGAATCGAAGGTCCTTAGGGTTAACCTAAAAAAACCCAAAGTCTTAGTAAGTAGGAAGGCTGACAAATCACAAAGCTCTTCAAGTAGATGGCCCTGTTCACTCTGTAGAAAAGGCATGGGTAGAAACTCCATATGGTGTACCTGGTGTAAGCTATGGACACATAAGAGGTGCAGTGATATCAAAGGAAGGTTAACCGGGAAGATAGTTTTTGTGTGTGACAGATGCACAGGGGCAATAAACACTGAAGATGTACAGAAAACAGATTCCATCACATGCCAGGGGAAAAAACTAGAAGTAGTTGATAGCTTCCGTTACCTAGGCAACCAAGTCTGTAGTAGGGGTGGTTGCTTTGAGAGTGTAGTGGCTAGAATAAGAATAGCCTAGGCAAAGTTTAGGGAGCTCCTACCTCTGCTGGCAATTAAGGGTATCTCGCTCAGGATGAAAGGTAGACTGCATGATGCATGTATGTGAACTGCCATGCTACACGGTAGTGGAACATGGGCCATGACTGCTGAAGACATGCGTAGACTTGAAAGAAATGAAGCTAGTATGATCTGTTGGATGTGTAATGTCAGTGTGCATACACTACAGAGTGTGATGACCCTGAGAGAAAAGTTAGGCATAAGAAGCATCAAACGCGGTGGGCAAGAGAAATGACTGTGCTGGTATGGTCATGTGTTATGTAAGGATGAGGACAACTGTGTGAGGAAGCGCCACACCCTAACTGTGGAAAGAACCAGGAAGACATGGGATGAGATGATGAAGTGTGATCTTCGAACATTGGGCATCACAGAGGCAATGGCAGGAGACCTTTGGAGATATGCTGTGATTGAGAAGGCCCAGCAACAAAAGTGAGATCGCAACCATGGCTGATGCTAGTGTTGCATGTCCGGCCCATTTAAGAGTACTCTTGATGCATCAGGCAATATGATATGCTTGAGAAAACCTGTTGAGTCAAGTAAATTCAAAATCGTAGCTGTGGCCAGTACCTGCTGACTGTCTCTTGTTCTGGTGGCATGTAAAAAGTACCATCCGAACGTGGTCGATGCCAGGACCACCTGACTGGCTCCTGTGCCGGTGGCACATAAAAAGCACCATTCGAACATGCCACTGGCACAGGAGGCAGTACCCCCTGACTGGCTCCTGTGCCGGTGGCACGTAAACAGCACCCACAACACTCTTAGAGTGGTTGGCGTTAGAAAGGGCATCCAGCTGAAGAAACATTGCCAGATCAAATTGAAGCCTGGTGCAACCACTGGCTCTCCAGACCTCAGTCAAACCGTCCAACCCATGCCAGCATGGAAAACGGACGTTAAACGATGATGATGATGATAAGATCTGGAATGCTTCTGACCACAGGTCTTTATGATCAAAGCAGACCTCAGGTTAAACAATGCCTACTAAAAGATATATATATATATAATCTGCTACACATGTGAATAATTTGAATTCATAGTTGCTTCAATCAACTTAGATCTAACAATAACATATCTAATTATATGTTAGATATTAATACATACACCTATTTGTCACAACCACCACACCTTCTGCCAGAATTGAGTCATTTGCTCAAAGATCTCAAGTTCAAACCTGTGCAGGTATTCTGTGGGTGTTTTTGCACATTACACTTTTTTCTATAACTGCAGTGTGGAAGATACGTGACAACTATTCAAAAACACACTAAGACTGTTAACTTAAACATTTATTATTGGTTATATGGTGACAAGGAGACATTGCATCTAATTCGTGAGTAGCTAATACATGTCTTCTATGCCTAGCAGGTACATCTCTGGATCTTATTTCTATATTATCCCACTTTGTTGTGCCAGCAATTAAAAAGGAATACGAGTTTGACTATCTTTGAATATATAAGCTGAGATAGGTTGCCATTCAATCCTGTCACGCATTCATTTCACACAATGAAACGGAATTAAGCAAAAATCATTAAATTTTCAAGTCCTCATAGAATTCTACAGTACATTTCACATCATCATTTAACGTCTGTTTTCTATGCTGTCATGGGTTGGACTTTTTGACTGGAGATGGTAAGGCCAGGGGCTGCACCAGGTTCCATTGTCTGTTCTGGCATTGTTTCTATGGCAGGATGCCCTTCCTAATGTTAACCACTCCACAGAAAGTACTGGGTGCTTTTTATGTGACACCAGCACCATTATCAATTCTGCCGTAGTAGACAGGTCTTCTGGTGTACAGCAAGGCACCAGATATCTGTCTTTTATCATCTTCTTTGTAAAGCTCAGTGTTTCGAGACTGGCCTTCAATACTTCATCCCAAGTTCCATCTCTTTGCTATAGCCATCAAAGTATTTGGGCATACCTATACTAGTATACTCCCACCCCAGACTTTGTTTCCTCATAACTTTCAGAAAAATGAGCATTTTTTAAAAGAAATTTTCAACAGATATCCTTCAGATGGTATGGATTACAATTATATTGGACACACACACATTCTGACACATCATAGATTTGTCTACAAAACGAAATTTAGAAATTAAAATATTAATTGTTATGTGTCAGTATGCATTTGTGCGCACCAACCATTTTTGCTTCCCACATTAAATTCCGATATAATCGTAATCTATACAATCTGAAATATATTTACAAAACATTTTAAGAATATTTATTTTTCTGGAAGTTATGAGGAAACAAGGACGTGTGTGTGGGAGCACGTTTATGTAGGTAAACCGATATTTGAATGTGTGATTATGAAGTAGAGCGGAGCGAAGAAATGACTTCCTGGTTGTGTCATTGGTTCCCTACGCAAACATTATTAGCTTGGAATATTTTTCAGATCAAACTAGTGGAATTTGTCTAATGCACAACGTTGATTACTTTTTAAGGATACTAAATTAAGCTTGCTTTATCAACATTAATAAATGAGTTGAGATTAGAGATGTCAATATTCTTTCTACTATATGCACAAAACCTGAATTTTGAGGGAAAAGGCTATTCGATTACATTAATCACAGAGTTTGGCTGGTACTTATTTCATGATGAAAGGCAAAGTGAACTTCGGCAGAATTTGAATTCAGAACGTGAAGACGGACGACGAAATGCTGCTATGCATTTTGTCCGGTGTGCTGACGATTCTGCCAGCACACCGCTTTTGAGATGATTGATATCACCATAAATGTAGTTGATCATGTTGATTGATTTTGACATTAACATTATAACCCCAACAACGAGCGAACCTCTACACGGGGACTCGACCTGCTGGAAACAGCAGCTAAATTCCCCCATAAATCAAACCCTACTGTCTTTAATTAAAAATAAAAATAAACAAAAGAGAACACATTATATAATGTAGTCATATGTAATACTGTCTCATAAGGATGGACCGTCACGAATGGAACAGAATATCAGTTAATAACAAATAGTTTAGTCCTGTTACATAGAATGATCACCTTATTTCTGAGAAAGGTAGTTCAAGAAGAAATCGGTTGCATTGTGTGTGTTTATATATATATATATATATATATATATATATTAATTGTTATGTGTCAGTATGCATTTGTGCGCACCAACCATTTTTGCTTCCCACATTAAATTCCGATATAATCGTAATCTATACAATCTGAAATATATTTACAAAACATTTTAAGAATATTTATTTTTCTGGAAGTTATGAGGAAACAAGGACGTGTGTACACATACACATATACATGCATGCACATACATTCCCACACATACCTACATACAATTTCTACAACAGAATCATTATAGTAATATATTTAGTCATAAGCTAGATTTCCAATATAAGTAACAACAATATAAGACACGATTTTATCTGTAAACATAAATCATTGAATTAGGAAATACATGAACAATAAAGTAAATTAAAACAATAACATGGAAATAAAAATTGTCTTCCGGTTAAAAAGATTTCGGAATAAGATAAATACTCATCCCAATAACAAGTTTATCGAATATTAAACATATTTTTTATCTGATACGAACCATTATTGATTAAAAGCGGCAACTTTGGACATTTTCCACGACAGAAGACAAACTAAAAACCAACATGTTGTAACGCATTGAATCATGGTTAGAAACTTTTTTTTTTTTAATATATAAAAAATGATAAGCTTAGTTTTTTAAATCAAATATAATTATGAAAAATTAGTTAAATAATTATTTTATTAAACATCTATATATATATATATTTTTAAAGGTCTCGTTGTGAGCGTGAAGTTCGTTGAGCAAGAGAAGCATGGCGGCATTGTTACGTTATTCGACGAGGTTAATTCGACCTCTAAGTAAAATACGTTCAGGTCATCGCCTTCCCTTGTCAGCAGCATTTATATCGACGTCCCCTAAAAATAAAGATGTTATTACATCTTTGGATCCCATGATAAGAGAAAAAACTCCTGAACTAAAGGGACTTGAGAAACATTTCGAAAATCTTGATGAAAGTGACGACAAGGTAAGAAATAAATTTTGTCCTTGCCAATGTTTACAGTGATGCATAAGCGTATCTATGGCTGTTGTTTATTCCCACGTCAGCCTTGATCCTACAGACCTCCTATCAAAGACATTCCTAACCACGACCGTCTATCTTTTCGTATGTCGTGGACTAAATTATTTAATATGTCCTTCTGTTAGTCAGTACGGTAGGACGTATTCTAGAAGCATTTCACTGCTATTTCTGATACTTTAATTCATCGCATGCCTGTTCTCTCTGCGGCGAGAGGGTTGAATATATTTTACTAAGGTGTTTGATTGTTTTGTTGTTGAATATTAACCGAATAAGTTTTAATTAAATGTTGATATTCTAGTGAAAAACGCAACGTTTTTCAAACAGTCTAATTTTCGTCCTAAATACCCTTGAGTATAGCGCGTGGCTTCGTCGTTAGAGTTTTAACTTGAGATTGAAAGATCTTAGTTTCGCTTCCTAGACCGGGTGGTGTGTTGTGTTTTTGAGCAAAACACATTTCACGTTGCTGAGCGATTACTTTGTCATTTAGTTTGTGACACATCGTACACCTGCACAAGCAATATCGATATGATGGAGGGAGTGAGCTTAATGTACGTGACATTTTGATTACTATAAACAAATCATCTGTGCAGGTTCTTCGACAAGAAATTACGGAACCCTAATTTGTCATCTATGACAGGAGAGTTCGTCACCGTTGGGTTTCGAAACCTCTCATATTAATTTCAGGGATGTACTTACCAGGCAAGCGAGTAGATCTGAGAGCGTGAGTTGAATCTGAAACAATTGTATCGTTACAGACATATACGAGTCATTCAAAATCACACAATTTGATTTGCACATTTATTATTTGGTGTCAAAATTTTCATTGCATCAACTTTGACCTGGTTACTCACGCGATTCCACTGCGTTCATACCCCTGTGGACATTGGAATTAGACACAGGGAAAATGGCTGTAACTTTTTAATTTTTTAATTTTGGCGATTTTCGTTTTCGATAATGTGTTCTATATGTCACGGTCATGCGAT
The DNA here is from genome assembly GCF_001194135.2 of Octopus bimaculoides. Taxonomy (NCBI): domain Eukaryota; kingdom Metazoa; phylum Mollusca; class Cephalopoda; order Octopoda; family Octopodidae; genus Octopus; species Octopus bimaculoides. The sequence goes on from NC_068991.1 coordinate 60,009,091, forward strand.
TTCCCCTAAAAAAAATGTTTGACCCCCTTCCCTACACCCCCCACCCACACTTGATATGCTAGAAATAACAGCTAAACGCGGACAATCCAAATCTTGCATTGGTCCAGATGGACTATATGTAATCTG
>NC_068991.1:60010528-60027154 GCF_001194135.2 Octopus bimaculoides
CCTAACCGTAATCCTAAAACTAATCCTAACTCTAAAACCCGAACCCTAACCCTAAAACTCTAAAGCTAAAACTAGTACAAATGCACGAACGATGTCATAAATAACAGTGACAAACGAAATATATACTGCTGATAGTTGTTGTTGACAACGGATAGTTTTTGTTGACAAACAACGGCACTAATTTTATTCAATGGAAAAAATCCCGTAACACCGTTGTTTACATTCCACGGCGTAATTGTTTTCACCTCAATAGACGTCAGTGATTGGCTGAAATTACCGAAATACGACAATTTTTTACATGAAATAACTTCGAATACAAAACTTTTTATCTGTTCTATAACACAAAATATACAAGTATTCGAAGTTTGAAAGTGTTTTGGTACCAAAAACACTACAAAAAAATGTTACCCGTCAAATCCTAAAGATCCGATTTGGCTATTCTTTGTAGCAGGTCGAACATTCTTTTAGAACAAGGGTCTTCAACCATTAAGTCATTGACCAGTACCGGGTCGCACAGAATCTTATCTTTTACTTTTTCAGTCATTAGACTGCGGCCATGCTGGGGCACCGCCTTGAAGAATTTTTAGTCGAATGAATGGACATTACTTTTTCTTTTTAAGCCTGGTTCTTATTCTGTTGATAACTTTTGCCGAACCGCTAGATTACGGGGGATGTAAACACACCAATACTGGTTCTCAAGTGGCGGTGAGAGACAGACATTAAGACTCATACATACACACACACACACACACATGTGGGTGGGTGTAACGGGTTTGTCCTTCCCCCATACACACCATCGCTTGATAACCGGTGTAGGTGTGTTTGCGTCCCCGTAAATTAGTGGTTCGGCAAAAGAGGTCGTTAGAATAAGTACTGGAGTCGATTCGTTCGACTAAAGATTCAAGGTGGTACCCCAGCATGGTCGCAGTCTAACGACTGAAACGAGTAAAAGACAAAAGATATTAGGCACTTTGTCTTTTGTTATGCGTGTGTGAAAAAAATTGTCTTGCATGGACCGCTATTTTAGAGATAGTTTGCTCACCTTTCGACCGCAATAGGTCTTGTTAGGATTATAGCTGAAAGATAAAGATTATCAAGGGTTTCCTTATAAGTCTTTTTTTTTTTTTTAGCACCAGGTCAAACTTATGATCAGAAAACTTTTCATCCGTGATCATCATGTCTTTTTTTAAAGATCTGTAGAACTATATTCTCTAACGTGTCTGTACGGTTAATATGTAGTTAAACTCCCTGGACCAAAAAATAAAATAATAAATATAGGTGTAAAAAAAAAGTGTAGAAAACGAATATGAAAACAAAAATTTGCGCAAACGAATGACGTGGGGTGTGGCGAGAAGACTTTCAGAAAATTCACACAACCCGATTTTTCCCACATAACTTTCAGGAAAATGGATATATATAAATGAAATTTTATAGAAATACTGTTCAAATGGCATAACCATCTGTTATTAACTGTGTGTACACTATGTTCGAGAATAAAACATACCGTGTAGACTTAATGTTTATATTTGTTGTAACAAACAGTAATCGCCACAAGAAATCCAGATTATCTAGTGGAAGGGAATCCAAGCGATTGTAATATTTATGCTTTGGTACTGTTCATTTATCTTAGTCCCTAATTGAATTGATATCGTTGTCAATTTATTGCTGCTGCATGGGACCCTGTGGGGCTTTTTAAAAATTTTTTTGTTTAGCCCTAGGACTCATAAGGTCGATTACTCAGTTTCCATGGCCTATAAGTGACCGACATCATAATATTCCCCTCGAACGAGACGCTGGTCCCTTGCAGTGTTCAAGGTCAGTTTTCAGAGGAAGGGACAAGTCGATTACATTGTCTCTAGTAATTGACTGGTATTTTATTTTATCGACTTTGAAGGAATGAAAGGCAAAGTTAACCTCTCAGAACGTTAAAAACCAGAACAGCCGCTAAGCATTTTGACAGACGTATTGACGAATCTGCCAGCATGCCGCTTGTAAGACATCATTACCATGTGTAAATGTCCTATCAATATTAGAAGATAAAGGGTGAAAACAAAGCACGAATAACTCATTTCTATCATCAATAAATAGTGATACCTCGCAGTACGAGTTTAATTAGTTCCATGATTGAGCTCGTTTGACGATTTACTCGTTTTACAAATCAATTTTCCCCATTGAAATGAATTAAAATGTAATTAATCTCTTCCAGCCCATCCATGAATAATTTTCCTATGGATTTTAAAACAGAAAAGGTGCAGTTACAAGGAAAATGACAATTATAAAAACATAATAAAAGAGAATGCAAAAGAAATATGTAAACTGGTTGGTACTTTTTGGTTATCTCACCCCCATTAAAAAATTGCCATTAAAAACTGGGTTATCTCACCACTAAAAAATTGAATTTATGTGGCGACGAGATTGGATTAAAGGTTAGATCCTTTTGATTCAATACTTCAACACATTGTTGACGTTTGACCTCCTCAAGGCATGAGATAACTGAAAAGTACCGATTATTGTTTGGAAGGAGAATCTCCTTCCATTAAGACTCCAGGAAGAACAGTTTCTGGCGTTTTCTGTCACACTTCACTTAATTTAGGCTTTTGGGACACGCTTTCTTCACTTTTCACACTTCCAGGTTGTTACATTAGAAACATATCAAGAGAAGTCTGCTTTTTCCTGCCTTTCAAAATGTTACAAAAATGCGCCAGAGTGTTGTCATTAAATAAAGCAGCTGCACGAACTGTAGATACTTTTTCAGGTTGATATTTTTCTACAAATTCAGAAACATACTGCCTTTATGTCACTCGTAGAGATAGCCTTCTTCGCTACACTCTCTTCCTCCAGGGAGTCAGTCTCTTCCACCGCATCCGAATGCTGCTGCTCCTGAAGCTGCAGAAGTTCATCTGTCATCAGCTTCTCTGAGTGCCAGGCCATATTGGTGATTTTCAGGCAGTTAGAAATGTTGTAGTTCTCCTTCCAAAACTCACGAAGGGTAAGATTTGTATTTTGGGTTTTTGGTGTACGATGTCTTAAAATTAGAAATCACCTTTTGGTCCATGGGCTGCAAGATAGGGGTGGTGTTTTGCATGAAAGGTCTAGAACTTTTGTAAATCTAAATTCGTCCAGGATATCATCTTCGAAGTTTGTAGTGTAAGCAGGAGCATTGGTGAGAATAAGGAGAGCCTTGAGAGGAAGATTGTTCTCCAGAAGATACTTTTTCACTGCTGGTCCGAAGATAAGGTTGACCCACTCGTTGCAGAATTGCCTGGTGACTCGGGCTTTAACGTTTACCCACACCCCCCACGACCTGCAGCTTCTCCTTCAGGATTTTGTGCGACTTGAATGCTCGTGAGTTTTCGGAATGGCAGAGAAGGAGCGGCTTAATCCTCAAGTCTCTACTCGCAATGGCACAAAGAGTTAGTCTATCTTTCATAAGCTTGTGGCCTGATGTTTTCTTCTCTGCAGTTAGGTTCTTCTGGGCATTCGTCCCCCCCCCCAAAAAAAAACCCCGCCAGTTTCATCACAGTTGAATACCTGTTGTGCGGTGTGCTCCTCTGCTGTGATGAGCTGCGTAATTCACGTACGAAATCCTCAGCTGCCTTCGTGTTGGAACTTGCAGCTTCTCCATACCTGATGACACCATGAACACCAGTCCTCTTCTTGAAATTATCGACCCTGCCGCGACTGGCCTTAAAATGCGTCTGCTGATGTCTCCTCCGTTGATGTTCCAGGGTTCTGCTTCAAGAGATCCCAATACAGCACTCGTGCTTTCTCACTGATGATGGTCTCCGTAATCGTACCCCCTTCGAGTTACTTCTCGTTGATCCACAGAAGAAGCGATTTTCCCATCTCTTCTTGGACAGATGTGCGTTGCTTGGAGAGACTAGAGACACCATTTGCTGTAACGGCCTTGATCTCGTCCTTTTTCTTCAGGATGGTGCTGATCGTCGACGTGTTTTGGTCGTATTAACGTGCTATATCCACTACATGCACTCCTTTCTCATGTTTATCACTGATTTCAATCTTCAATTGTATCGTAATCAGTTTATTCTTCTTCTCAGCACTGTCCTTTGCATTAACCTTCTTAGGACCCATGGCTAACGCAACTAATTATTATAAAATAATAGCAAATACTATACAAAACTAAAAAACAAAACAAAAAACACTTGGAAAACGCAACAGGGATGTGCGAGTTCAGCGCTGACTAGTGATTGCTGGTATGAAACTCCTTCGTACTTCAAGACAAAAATTCGCACGAGCCCTGGCACGTATAGCAAATTACGATATATTTATGTAGAGTTGCCTCCCCTGGATTATAAATGTAAATATATGTTAAATTCGCTTTCTCACTTTCCTTCCTTCCTTCTGTCACATACTGTTATTTCTCCGTCTTTGTATCTACCTGTCTCTCTCATTCCAATGTTTGAATTTTTTTTGTTTAGTTAAATAGCTAGATAATTGAGTCTTTATTGCAGTTTCCGAGTTGGAGTAGATCATCCAAAAGTAAAATGTTTGTTCCAACATTGAATTTAAAGAACCAGCCGACCTTATAAATAAGCAGTTTAAAAATGAAGAGGGCGTTCATTCTCACCGTGTGGCAAATGCCTTCCATTATAACTCCTGACCGGAGACTGTGTGGAAGCCTGTCGTAGATATCTTTTATCTGTTTCACTCATTGAACTACGATCATGCTGGGGCATTGCCTTGAATGATTTAGTCGAACAAATCGACACCAGCAGTTACTTTTGTAAGCCTGGTAATTATTCTGTTCGTCTCTTTTGCTGAGCAGCTAAATTACAGGGACGTAAACAAACTTATGCCGGTTGTCTGGTGGTGAGACAAACTCAGACGCACCCTCACATACACTCACGATGCCTAAAATTTTGTGGGGTGGGGGTTAATCGACTACATCGACTCATCTTATAAAGGGCAAAGTCAACCTCAGTGAAATTTGAACTTGAAACACAAAACTGGAAGAAATGTTGGTAAGCAGGCTGGCAACAGGAAGGCTTTAGAAAATGTTTCAGTAAATTCCATCTGCCCCATTCAGGCATTGGAAAGTAGATTTTAAAATGATGACAACGATGGCAATGATGACAATTCAGACATTTTTGCAAACAATGTTTTACTAAAATGTTTTACTAAATTTTGTTTATATTTTCAGAACTGGATTAACTATGGTTATGATTTTGTTGATAAAGACCTGGATCGTTTTATCCATAACATGACAATGTTTATCTCCATAACGCTATGTGTTGTGGGCGGAACATATTTGCTAGCATATCTACCTGATGGGAGGTATTTCTAATTTTTCAATTTGTCTTTTTTTTTTTTATGCTTTTATTTTTGACCTTTGTTTCTATAATCTTTGTGGTCTCAATAGCTCTACTATTTGCTTCCCAACCATGTCATCTTGGGTTCAGTCCCATTGTGTGGCATCTTAGAGGCAAGTGTCTTCTACTATAGCCTCAGGTCAGCCAAAACCTTGTGAGTGGATTTGGTGGACAGAAACTGAAAGAAGTCCATTGTGTATAGGTGTGCGTGTTTGTGCATACCCTTGTCCTGACATCATGTGATGGTTGTAAATGAGGATCACTGTCATACAGGTGATGTTAATTTCTAGTCTTCCATTAAAATCCTGTATGGCCATGGTCCAGTCTTATTTCATTTGGAAACAGGTGAGGGTTGGCAATAGAAAAGGCACCTCAACAAATTCCATCTGACCCATGCATGCATAGAAAAGTGAATGTTAAATGATCCTTCCTGAGTCATAAGGCTGGTTTCCTAGTTTTTGTGGCATATACAAGGGGCTGCTGAATAGTTCTTAGCTTTGGCTAAAAGAAAATACAGGAGGATCAATTATAATTTTTCCCAGCATATTCCTCTCTCAGATTCACATACTTATTGCAGTGGTCCTTCTAAGCCCTGTGAAAGAACTCAGAAGGTTGGACCTCCAACCTGGCCTTTTGCAATACCCTTAAAGCCAGGAGCTTATCAGCACCCCCTTGTATATTCCTCACTGCACGGGATGCCAGTCCATTACAGGATTACTCATTTTTGCCAGCTGACTGGACTGGGGCAATGTGAAGTAGTGTTTTGCTCAAGAAGACAACATGTCATCAGGTCTAGGAATTGATTACGAGTCCCACACCCCAACCACTAAGCCACATACCTTCATAAGTGAATGTTAAAGGATGCTGATGATGATGACAACACATAAACTCACATTTTCACACACAACATTCTAACAAAACATTTATTAGGTTGTCCAGAAAGTTCTGAGCGTTTTTAAGCTAAATCTTTTAACGCTTCATTGAACACACCTGAAACAAAACACAGTTAAAACTTAGATGTTGCTTGAAGTGGTAGTGTATTTCTTTGTTGCTTACTAAAAATAGATTTATCTTTCATTCTGGTTACCCTTTATTGACATTTGAAATGGATGACCAAAAATTTCATATTCATGTTGTAATGCTTTTCTTTTTAAATAAGAAAATGCTGCAAAGATTTGCGTAAACATTTGTGAAGTTTATGGTGACGATACTATTGGTGAATCAACTGTTTGAAGGTGGTTTGCAAAATTTAAAGCTGGAGAGTTTAGTTTGGGGGATGACAGTCCCAGTAGAAGATCTTAAAAATTGGATGAAGCTGTTTTGAAGGCAAAAATCGAAGAAACTCAAATAGCACAACTAGAAAACTTACAGAAGAGTTGGACGTTTTTTAAAAGTATGGCTCATGAATAGCTAGTGAAGCTAGGATACATTTCTTGTTATAAGATATGGGTCCCTCACAAACTCTCAGAAAAGAATTGTTTGGACTGGTATTCCGTTTATGATATGCTTTTGAAACAAAATTAAAGCATTCCTTCTTTTTGGAACAACTTGTGAGTGGAGATGGAAAATGGATTGTGTACAAAAACGTAATGCGAAAAAGATCCTGGAGTTTGAGTAAGGATCCCTCAAAACAGCAAGCAAAGATGAATCTATGCCAAAAAAGCTATGCTTTGTGTTTGGTGGGATCATAAAGGCATTATCTATTATGAGCTTCTCCCACAAAACCAGACCATTAATTCTAATGTGTACTATTGTCAGCTGGCTAATTTGAACCAAAAGATCTAAGAATTGAGACTGGAGATTGTCAACAGGAAAGGGGTAATGTTCCAACAAGACAATGCCTGACCACATGTCTTCGGCTACCCAAACAAAGTTACATGAACTTTGCTGGGATCTCTTATCCCATCCACCATATTCTCCTGATATTGCGCCATCCGACTACCACTTGTTTTTGTCTTGACAGAACTCATTGCAAGGAAAAACATTGAACAATTTAGATAGTCAAAATGCATCTAGATAACTTTACTTCAAAACCAGTCAAATTTTGTTGAAGGAATATTTGAATTACCTGATAGATAGGCAAAAGTCATTAATCATCATCATCATCATCATCATCATCGTTTAACGTCCGCTTTCCATGCTAGCATGGGTTGGACGATTTGACTGAGGACTGGTGAAACCGGATGGCAACACCAGGCTCCAATCTAAATTTGGCAGAGTTTTTACAGTTGGATGCCCTTCCTAACGCCAACCACTCAGAGAGTGTAGTAGGTGCTTTTACGTGTCACCTGCACGAAGGCCAGTCAGGCGATACTGGCAACGGCCACGCTCGAAATGGTGTCTTTTATGTGCTACCCGCACAAGCCAGTCCAGGGGCACTGGCAACGATCTCGCTCGAAAATCCTACGGAAGCCAGTCAGGCGGTACTGGCAACGGCCGCGCTCATTAATGGAAATTATTTCATTGAATAAAATTTATTGAAAGGTCAATTATTTCTATCTCTTTTTGCATATTAAAAACGCTCAAAACTTCCCAGACAACCTAATTGAATAGATGACGCATTAAACAAATAGTTATTAAGATTAACATACTCTGGGGTGTAGGCATGGCACCCTGTACTATGTTTGGCCTGTTTCTTTGTTTCCACTCTGTGGCCCCTTGGCATGTGCCTTCTATAGCCTCAGTTTGACCAAGGGCATTGTGGGCAGCTGGAAACTAGAAACTTGTTAGATGAACCCATTACTTTTCTTCAGTTGTAAACTTAATTCATCACCTGGCTTAACCCCACCATCTGACCTTTGGACATAGTTAGTGGACTTCACTTTAGTGTGCATTTGGGTGATTGCTCCAGTTTGTAGTTAATACCCGCCTTTCCTTTCATCACTTTCAGAGGTGCTGCCTTTAACTTATTCATTTAAACCCTTCACTTCCTGTGGAGTATAGACCATCAATGACATCTCTCCACTGTTCTTGACTCTGTGACTGTCCTTTCTGTTTCATCCTGTATACAAAGCCCTCCTCTCCCAGGTCTGGTTGGTTTCAAATTGTCACCAATCTTTTATTCTTTTACTTGTTTCAGTCATTTGACTATGGCCATGCTGGAGCAACACCTTAGAGGGTTTTAGTCAAACAAATCAACCTCGGGACATATTCTTTGTCAGCCTTGTACTTATTCTATCAGTAACTTACAGGGACATAAATGCATCGACATCAGTTGTCAAGCAGTGGTGGTGGGACAAACAGACGCAATGAGACACATTAATATATATATATATATATATATATACAGTTTGTGTCCATCAAATCCACTTACAAGGCATTGGTCAAGTCAAGGCTATAGTAGAAGACCCTAACCCAAAATGTCACACAGTGGGACTGAACCTAGAACCATGTGGTTGGGAAGCAAGCTTCTGGTCCTCTACCAGGGGTTCCCAACCACTTTTTTTATTTACAGACCCCTTTCATTACTCTTTTACTCTAGTGGACCCATGTAATCATTCAATGTTTAAAGACTAGTTTTATAGATACTTCTTTCGAAATTCATATTTTGTTTCTCCCACATTAACTATTCTCTTTTCACTTTTTTACTTGTTTCAATCATTTGACTTTGGCCTTTAGTTGAGCAAATTGACCCCAGGGCTTATTTTTTATAAGCCTAGTACTTATTCTATCAGTCTCTTTTGCCGAACTGCTAAGTTACGGGAACGTAAACACACCAGCATCGGTTGTCAAGTGATGTTGGGGGGACAAACACAGACATACAGACATGTCCCCAGTCATACCATCTAACCCATGCCAACATGGAAAGCAGATGTTAAATGATGCGACGACATATATACGACGGGCTTCTTTCAGTTTCTGTCTACCAAATCCACTCAGCCCGAGGCTATAGTAGAAGACACTTGCCCAAGGTGCCACGCAGTGAGACTGAACCCGTAACCATGTGGTTTGTAAGCAAGCTACTTACCACACAGCCACTTCTAGGCCTATGTAAAATGATAAAGAAACCAAGCTGTTTCTTGCAATAAACATATCTACATCAAGATTATTTTCATGGACCCTTAAACTACTATTGTGGATCCCCAATTTATTATTTTACTTGCATGTACCCCCAGGGGTCACATGGACATTGTTTGACAATTGCTGACCTACACAAACCTCTTTTTACTTTGGGGAAGAATTGGCCCAAATTAGTCTGGCCTCTTTCTTAGGACCTGTCCAGCATGAGGAGCCTTACTAGGAACTTGCACTCTACTGCTGACATAGGTCATTGAGACACAGGTTACCACATTGTAACAAGGACTGGCCCTTGTGGTAGCCTTCTCTTTAAGATGGAGCCCTTAACCCTTAAGCATTCAGATTAATCTGTTCCGTGAAAAGCTTATTTATTAATATTTTAAATTAATCATGTATTATGTCATAGCGTTGAGATTTCAATGATATGATTGTTTATTTTTAAGATGATATTGTAGGATAGGTGTGAGAGGCCTGATCTGATTAGCTTAACCCTTTAGCATTCAGATTACTCTTATCAAATGTAATGCTTATATAATTACATTATTGTGAATTACTCCTACTCCTGCATTGTCTTGTAGTTTTAAGATTTCAATGATGGTATTCTTTACTTGTGGAATGACATTGTAGGGTAGGTCTAAGAGGCCAGATCTGGCTAGTATGAACATAAGAAGAATATTTGGCCCAGGTATGGCTTGTTTAGATGTTAAAGAGTTAAACATAAAGCAAGTAGAATATTTAGGCCAGATATGGCCAGATTAAATGCCAGAGGGTTAAAAGAAACAAAATTTAATACACCATCTTCTGGCTTGTTGAGAGTATGCAAAGACACAAAAAAAATTTCCCTTCTTCTATCAGTCTTAGGGACCCATCAAAAGATTCTTTTACTGAGTAAGCTATCAAAAATGTACTAAATGACTGTTACCTCTAATTTTAAATGAATTCTCTTTTGTTCCTCATTTACTCTTCTCTCCTCTTGTCTTCTCCCTCTCTCCTGGATTCTCTTGCTCTGTCACCAGTGCACTTGATTCTCTCTTCCACCTTCAGTTACAATTTAACCCCTTCCCTCCACCTCTCTTCATTCTATGATGTTGTGTTTTGTCTATTTACCTAGGTTGAAAGAATGGTCTCTACGAGAAGCTTATCTGGAGCTAGATCGCAGGGAAAGTGAAGGTCTTGATTTAATATCACCTGACTTCTTATCACCTGAAAGTATAGAACTGCCGCCAGATGATGAAATAACTCAAGAAATCATAATTTAACATTGTCCGGCTGAAGGAGACATACATGATGAAGGGACAAGAGAGTATAGACATATATGTGGTGACAAAATGTCCCTTTACTCTCTTGATTAGTTAAGAAGACTGTGTAAGAGATGTCAGACATGTTAGCAGGAACGTTGTGTTGTTTTTTGTTTATTTTTTGAAGATTCAAAAGAATTTTTTTTATATATAGTTTTTTTTTTCTTTCAAATGAACTAAAAAACTTTAAAAATTCACTGCGTTGTTCATTTTCTATTTTTTTCATTAGGTTCTCTTAAAATAAGGTGGCAAATTTGCAGAATCATTAGAATATGTGTGTGTTATTGTCTCATTGTTTTGACTTCATGTGAGGAAGGACAGCAGGCAGTAGAAAATCTACCTCAACAAATTCTATCCATCCATGCAAACATGTTAAAGTGGATGTTAACTGTTGAAGATTTTATACATGCATACACACATGCACGCACAAACATACTTTTGTACAGATATATGTTTAATCGGGGGAAGAGCTAGTGTCTGTCTTGCTACATGCCCTCAAGACTGTTGGTGGGATTAGGGTGGAAGGTATCCTTTAATCCAAAATGAGGTCAAAATGCTTGCTTCAGAGTGGTGGTGGGGGGAATGAAACTCCACTAGAGGTACCCAAAATAATAAGTGTTTGTGTGAAGCAGGATAATGCCAAATTATTAAAGAATTGTAACCATTATTACATCACGGGTGAAAATTTTTGCATTAAGTGAATCATTTATATATTAGAGCACTAATTACATTTACGTACACATACATGCAATTATATATAAAGGTCAGTTGCTGGATTCATTAGAATCAAGGTACTTTAACATATTGGATGCCAGTACTTAACTTATAATACTTTGGAGCAACTTAAAATTGTTTGTTGGTTGTATACTGTATGTATGGACATATACACTCGTACATGTATCTGCATATATAAATACACATAGATAGGTGCATATATACGCAGGTACTCAATACAATACAAACTGTAGATCCAACTCAGGGATGGTTCCAAGTGTTACGTATGTATAAAAGAACACAAGTTTCAAAATTCACTTCAGCTGTTTCGGTAGTATTTTGGCTGTGTGGTAAGGAGCTTCCTTCCCATTCAAACATATATATATATATATATAGTTAATCCAAACACACACCTGCCAGAATACTGCAGAAATGAAATGACACCACAAAGAAAACAGGAGCGGGGAACACCACAAATCCTAAACAGGTCCACTTACCTCGGCTAAATGCAGTTCGTACGGACGCTCGTGACAAACAAGGATTGATCTTCTCAGTCATCGGGAAAACCAACATAACGATTAAAAAAGGAAAAGAAGTGGGAAAACATATTCGGAAACGAAGAGTAGCTGCCTACGTCGGCGAGGGCGATGTTTGTGGAGAAATATGTATTTGTGTATATATGTTTAAGTGTATTTTGTATGTGTGTATATTGTTTGTGCGTGTGTTGAGTGTGTTCATGTATTTTAAAAGTAAGACTATACCCTGTATACTCTTACTCTTTTAAAATACTCATGCATTTTAAGAGTAAGACTATATGATATTAGTTACTGTATCCGGTGGCTTATAAGACGCACTTATACTAAAAAAAAAAAAAAAATCTCAAAGCATTCTCCTCACGCGGGTTTTATTTGCAAAGTTAGTCCTCCTTTAAACCAAGCTTGTCCCTAACACTCACTACTATAGGCTTATTTTAATCCAGACGGTCTCTTGTACCTAGCCTGACTTATTGCTTTATGTTCAGCTCTGTTGCTAATTTGTTGCTCTATTGCTAAAGTATTTTCATAACATTTTGTAATGCACTCTTAAATTGCTTTAAATATTACACGCTTTAGTAAACTAACAACTATTTTTCCTGAAAATGCAATGTTGAATTTGGGGTGCATCGAATATGCCCATGCGTCTTTTAAGCCATCAAATACATTATGTCCTCAATGTGATTATGATCCAGTAAAATGTCTAAAGTGTATTTGGTGATTATGGTAAAACATCGGATCTAAGATATTGTTCGGTGAAATATCTTGATACTGTCGTCTTGGATTTAGTAGTTATACTACCGCCTATAATAATGTCAGTGTTGGTGTTTGTCGATGCATGGGAGATATGAAATAACATTTAAAGAACGAAAGGTAATTGTTAAGAAAATATGACCATTATTACTTCATAGCCGAAAAACCTCAAATGTGTAACAATCGGACATCTTTCACTTGAAGTAATTCGTGTGCTTTGTTAATGGCACTGATTTACAAAATTTTCAATTTGCTCTGAGGCAAGGATGTGAATAGGTGTTTTTTTTTTTTTTTTTTAACTAATTTTGATGTGGTGACTTCAATTTTCTGAACAGAATAGATACAGAACATAGATGGAACTAAATTACTTGGATAATACAATACATATAAATCATAGTACAGCAGAGAGTTTTTGTGTACACGATCTTGTGTACTTTACCTCCGGGATGTTACGCAAGAGCATCCAGCAAAAGCCCCCATCATGCTGGAGTTCCACTTGTCTTGGTAGTTACTATTCATCTTAGTAATATCTTGGTGGAACTTTTCTCCATGCTCATCACTCACTGTTCTGAGCTTCGGAGGGAAGAAGTTGTGGTGGGAGGGGAGAAAGTGAATTTTGAATGACATTCGGCATCCCATATCCTCATAAGACTAACAGCTTCCTGATGCACTCTTGGTAATCTAGTATCCGTGTGTTACCAAGGAAGCCAAGGCGAACTGACTTAAATGTTTCCCTTGTTCTCAGTTCCTTTTATATAAAAAGCTCCTCAAAGTCCTTATCCTTCAACACCTCTTGAATCTGAGGTCCGATGAAGATGCCCTCCTTCAGCTTAATAGAACTCAGAGCTGGGAACAGAGTGCACAGGTGTTGGAAGGTAGTGCCATTTTTGTCCATGGCCTTCACGAAATTCTTCATTAAACCAAGCTTGGTATGAAGAGGAGGAAGAAGCACCTTGTCCATGTCCACCAGAGGATTTTCTCGGCCTCTGTGTTCACCAGGCATGAAAGTGCTCCTAGATCCCCAGTTCTTCTGCTTGTAGTGCTTGGACACAGCCCGATTGTCTCAGAGACAGAGAAAGCAACAGTACTTTGTTGAAGCTCGCTTGCATACCCATAAGGAGCCCAATGACCTTGAGGTCCACTAGTACTAGTTGTACTTGACAGCTTCCAAAAGGAGCTCCATATTGTCATACAACTCCTTCAGATGGACTGAGTAGGCAATGGGAATGCCGGAGTATTTATTCCTATTGTGCTGGAGTACAGCCTTCAGACTTCGTTTGGAAGAATCTATAAAAAGATGCCAGTCTGAGAGATTGTGTGGGAAACCAAGGAAGGTGAACAAGCCAGAGACATTTGTGCAGTAGCACTCCATGTCGAAGAATGAAGCAAAGTCCTGGTTCCATGTCCTGAAACTGGTGACCCTTGCCTCTGCCTTGACCAGGTTCCACTGCTTAAGTCAGATGCCAGGAGCTCTGACTGCTGCTTAGATAGATACGAATCACGGACAAGGTCATTCAGGATTTGTCCTGTTCTCCAATTTTACAGTCAAAATAATGAGAGTAAGCCGTTCTCAGGAGGAAAGTAATTGTTCAGTGTTGTTCAGTGTTGTGCAACTCTCACACGTAGCAGAATAAATTTGCCTTGTTGATGCACCCTCGGTGTTTTGAAGTCATTGTAGAGATATGTATCATATGTATCACAAAAATCTGGAAAACAAAATAAGAATTGATCATATACATGGTTACATGAATTGTCGCGAAATCATAATGTAAATCTCGAAAACTAGAGGTGATGAGTGAAAACTGGTTTTGTATTTGAAATCAACACTATTTTTATGTTTGCCTCAATTTCTCTGTAAACCAGTGTAGTAAACAAAACGCTAATTAAATGATGTCTTAAAGGAAATTTGTTATAAGAGAACGAAAATGTATCAAGTATTCGAAAACGAATTTTCTTTTATGTTCAAGACTCGATAACATGAAAAAAATGAGGAAAGTAGGAAGAAATGGTATATTAAGGCTTGTATTTTGCAAGTTCTGTGTATCACGTGATACATATGACATATTTTCCTGGTATCCATGCACATCATATACGATACATATTCTCAGTTTTTTCATCCTCCTGAGTAACTTGGTATTTATGAAAGGAAAGCTTTATATTACTCAGAACGTATGAAAGAAGGGCTAACTAAAAGTCTGAAAACAAGCATAGATGTTACAGGCAAAGGTATGAAAATGCTTTCGCCGAGCAAAGGAGTAATTGTAGGTACTAAGAGTGTACATGAAATGAAACAACTGCAGCCAGGAGTTTATAAATCATGTTGAATACTCCAGTTGGAATATTCAAAATATTAAATCATATTTGTTTTAAATTTGAGCACAAGGTCAGCAATTTTAGGGGTAGGGAGCTAGCCGATTTCAACAGGCCCCAGTGCTAAATTGGTACTTGTTTTATCGACCCCGAAAGAGTGAAAGGCAAAATCTACCTCGGTGGTATTTGAACACAGAACGTAAAGAACCGGAAAAAATACTAAGCATTTTGTCCAACGTGCTAACAAGTCAACCAGCTTGTCATCTTAAAAGATTTTTTCTGCTATAGGCACAAGGCCTGAAATTTTATGAGGTGGGGATTAGTCAATTATTAGGTTGTCAAGAAAGTTCTTGCGGAATTTTTGATTTTGATTTTAAATGATGTATTTTAAAAAGTTAAAGAAGTGATTTTAAATTCTCAATCGCAGAATAATGCTAATAATATAGCCTGAACGGATAAACTACCCCTATTTTGCAGAGAAAAGTGTAGGTGGCTAGCTGTGGACTCGAACTCACATTCCCGTGATTATATGTCACGATGCTTTGACCGATTAAGCTAAACTACCCACTACAAATTCGTCTGCAAATTAAGATATATAAATCTCGCTTTATGAGACGCTCTCATATGTTAAATTCAAATTACGACAAACGTAAATAAACAAACAAAGTTTGCTTTTAGAAGCGTTGAGATGTCTTTTAGAAAGTTAAAGAATTGATTTTTAAATTCTCGTAATTTGAATTTAACATATGAGAGCGTTTCATAAAGCGAGATTTATATATCTTAATTTGCAGAGGAATTTGTAGTGGGTAGTTTAGCTTAATCGGTCAAAGCATCGTGACATGTAATCACGGGGATGTGAGTTCGAGTCCACTGCTAGCCTCCTACACTTTTCTCTGCAAAATAAGGGTAGTTTATCCTGTTCAGGCTATATTATTAGCATTATTCTGCGATTCAGAATTTAAAATCACTTCTTTAACTTTCTAAAAGACATCTCAACGCTTCTAAAAGCAAACTTCGTTTGTTTATTTACGTTTGTCGTAATTTGATGTATTTTAAATTAATTTTCGTTAAATTACTTTGACTTCATATATCATTTAAAGCCCATTTTTCGCTCTATCTAATCGTGTTACTCTTTTCTTTTTGAATATTTAGGCCATTTTTTCCGGAACGTTGACTACAACATGGACAAAAAGCAAATTCGCACAATTTTCTTATTCCAGTTCAAGCTAGGCCGAAAGCTGCTGAAACAGTTCGCGATATCAACGATGCGTTTGACCCAGGAAGCACTAATGAACGTACAGCACAATGGTGGACGAGAGTCATGAAGATGATAAGCGTAGTGGTCAGCCATCGGATGTTGACAACGATCAACTAAGAGTCTTAGTGGAAGCCAATCCACGCACAACTTGATTGCTTCTGAATTGGATGTAACGTATACGATAATTTCCAACCACTTGAAAGAGATTGGAAAAACAAAAGTACTTGAGAAATGGGTGCCGCATGAGTTGAACGACAACCAGAAAAAAAAAAAAAGAAAAAAAAACGCCGTTTTGAAGAGTCGTCTTCTCTTCTTTTACGCAACAAGAACGACCCGTTTCTCGACCGGATTGTGACTTGCGATGAAAAGTGGATTCTTTACGACAACTGGTGACGCTCAACTCAGTTGTTGGA
>NC_068991.1:60027441-60028446 GCF_001194135.2 Octopus bimaculoides
CTCTCTCTCTCTCTCTCTCTCTCTCTCTCTCTCTCTCTCTCCACACACATGTGTGGTAAGACGCTTGTTTCTCAACCACATGGTTTCGGGTTCAGTCCCGCTGCGTGACACATTGGGCATTTATCTTCTGCTATAGCCTTGGGCCGATCAAAGCTTTGTGAGTGGATTTGGTAGACAGAAAGTGTAAGAAATCCATCGTGTACATACATACATACATACATACATATCAACGTGTGAGTGTGTGTGTGCATGTGCATGTGTTTGTCTCCCCCCGCTTGACAACTGGTGTTGGTGTGTTTGTTTCCCCGTAACTTAATGGTTCGGCAAAAGACACCAATATAATAAGTACCAGGCTTAAAAAAAAATAAGTACTGGAGTCGATTCCTTCGACTAAAGTTTCTTCAAGGCAGTGACCCAGCATGGTTGCAGTTTAATGATTGAAGCAAAAAAAATATATATACACGATGGACTTCTTTCGGTTTCCATCTAACAAATCCGCTTACAAGGCTTTCGTCGGCTTGAAACTTTAGTAGAAGACACTTGCATAAGGTGGCACGCCGTGGAAACTGAACCAAGAACCATATAGTTGGGAACCAAACTTCTTACCACACAGCCACGCCTGTCCCTATAGAAAGAGGTAAAAAAGGGAGAAAACCATAATTTATAACTAAACAAGGCCACTGGTGCCCCCCCCAAAAATGTGGTAAAAAATGCGATTTGTAGGTCAAGTATTAAAAACATAAAGCCTTTTTTCTTTTATAGTCTACCAGAAAAATAAAAAGAAAGAAAGAAAGGAGTAATTTTGCTTCAGCTTTCACAATATAATTAACATTCCACTTAACTGGAAAGAACAGTTGATTCATGTGTCTTTCCCTTGGAAATTTAGAATTAAATTACTTTGAAGTACGTCTGTTTTATTTATTCAGTCAGTGCTGTATTATTCTCAAGTATCTCTCTCTATCTCTCTCTCTCTCTCTCTCTCTCTCTCTCTCTCTCTCTCTCTCT
>NC_068991.1:60031326-60033765 GCF_001194135.2 Octopus bimaculoides
TATATTTATAAACATAATTAAGGGATCAGCAACAGTTGCTTCACCACATACCGACCAACTGTTGCTGATCCCTTAATTATGTTTA
Source organism: Octopus bimaculoides (assembly GCF_001194135.2). Classification (NCBI taxonomy): domain Eukaryota; kingdom Metazoa; phylum Mollusca; class Cephalopoda; order Octopoda; family Octopodidae; genus Octopus; species Octopus bimaculoides. The sequence continues at coordinate 60,031,412 of NC_068991.1, forward strand.
TAAATGTATAAGAACTTTTAAATAAGTTCTCCACCGATAATGGTGTTTACATACCGAAGGGCTTGGTAAAAATTATTAATTGTTAATTTATTAATAAATTAATAAATTGATAAACCTTTACCCTTTTAATTGCATATATATATATATATATATATATATATATATACAGAGCAAGCGAGTAGGACAGATACAGAAGGATCCTAATTCTTCATCAGTTATCGACTAAAATTCAGTTTCGTGCCTTTAACGATAAGATTGAGAACATCGTATATCGGCGGCATCAAAAAGCTGAAGAATATGAAATAAAAAAGGATGTTACACAGAATAATGAAAATATAACAATGGTGTTGCCATAGTGTGCAAAGCAGCTGCGAAAAATGTTATCAAAATCGATTCACAGGAAACTGAGAAATCCTAAATTTTGCTCCTAAGCTGTTAGCGTAGTTCTCTGTGTGTGTGTGTGTGCGTATATACATTTTTTGCGCTCTGCATCTATTTTCAGAAACTCTGTATGTTTTCTTTTTCTCACTTGTACACCTGGATTCAATCACCTGCAGTGGCGTTGGTACTTGGGACGTAACGTATAACCCATTCCATTTGTTCCTCCAACTTCTTTGGTTCACTTTCCACGAATCTCTTTTTCTGTTGGTTCCTGTGTCTCTTTTGAATGCCTTTTTCTACTTTTTACCCAATACATCATTGTACCTATGTATTTGGTAATTCCGCCATCTTCTCAACTCTGCGTTCCGTTCTTGTATGTCCTCATATACATCTTTTCACCAACTTTAAAGAATCTTTCTTTGTCTTCCCTGGCATTTTTTTCTTTTCTTGCCAGGTAACAATTTATCAAAGACTGATTTTACTTTCCTTGTAAACATCAGCTCCGCAAGGAGGTACATGCTGGTGTATTCGTAATTGGTATGACACGGTACACTCTTAAAAATAGTTGTGGAGCTACATCATCCGTCACTTCTTTATTCGATTTTCTAAGGACTCTTTTGAAGGTATCGACAAAACATTCTGTCTGTCCATTAGATCGGGGGTGGTACGGCGCCGTAGTTATATGTTCTACCGCGAACGTTTCACAAAATTTTAAAAATTCACTGGACATAAATTGTGTTCCATTGTCAGACACTACCACGTCTGGGATGCCAAATCTCGTAAACAATTCGTGTAAAAAAATTATCACAGTTGATGAAGTTGGTTTTTTTACACTTAAAAATTTCAGTTGTTATTCTTGAAGTTGTATCTGCTGTTGTTATCTCAGCTGTAGTTGCTGTTTTTAAAACTCGTGCAAACCTGCCAACAAATTATTCATATTTTTACGATTTTCGTAAAATTCATACACCAACTTTGTGAGTTTATTTAATTCCTCTTCGAGTTTCTATTAACTCTACGTGAATTGGTTTATCCTCGTCGAGTTTATTAATTCCTCGTGAGTTGTTTAAATCCTCATCACCACTGTTATAATCCTTAAAATGTTGGATTATCATAACACCCACCTCGGTATACAGTATACTTAATAAAACCAGCACAGACACGACTATCTCTGATCACCGTCTACGTACTAATTCTTTTATTAAGCACTCAGGCTTTTACACAGAGGGGACAGCACAAGGACAGACAGAACGCCACAGTGGGGACAAAAAGCAAAACGAATGAAAATGAGAAAAATGCTATATAATAAGGAAGATGAAATGGCTGCACGATCCCCACTCACATGCAGTACCATTTGAACGTTTTAACGCACAGCTTATAATCTTTTCTTTTTTTCCTTTGTTTTTTTTTTTCCATTCGCATCATGTTTTTCTTTTTTTTTTTAAAAAAGCAATTTTACTTTTTTTGTTAATATCTCATATCTAATTCTCTTAATTTCACCACTGGCGGCAGTTCGTCAAACTCCACCTCAATTCCCGGCTGATATATCCCCTCCACACATTTCCTTTAACCTGTTATACCCATCTTTATCTATTACAATTGCCTTCACATTTTCCGTGTAAATATCCGTAGGCATCTTAACCTTTATAATAGATTTAAACCTTGTTATCTTTTTTTCAGTTGCCGTGCTCTTAGCGTATGTAACGAAATTCCACCTGTGCTTTTTCGGCTTTCTCACTTGTTTGCTTTTTCCTTGCTCCATTCTTGGCGCCTTCTCTCTGTCTTTATCCTCCTCCATTTTGGTTAGTGTCGCTGCTTCACCTTCTTGCTGGTGTCTTTCTACGTACTCTGGTAGTTCATGTACTTCTTATCTTTATTTACAGTAACTAGGTTATTCCATTCGTCACGTGTGAGGGGTGTACCATTATTACTAATTCCTTACAGCATATATATATATATATATATATATATATATA
>NC_068991.1:60035765-60036612 GCF_001194135.2 Octopus bimaculoides
GCCACCGCCACCGCCGCTACCACTGCCTCCACCGCCACTGCAGCCTCCGCCGCGACGGTGTCCTTAGGGAGTTCACTTCGTAACCATGACATTCCGGATGAAGACCCAATGCACAGCCCCTTGGGCGAGTGTCTTCTGCGATAACCCTGAGCTGATCAATGCCTTGTGTCTGAATTTGCTAGCTAGAAACTCCGTGGAAGCACGTCGTATATGTATGTGTGTGTATGTATGTTTATATGTAGTCGAAATTTATAGAAAAACAAAAACGAAGACAGGTGTATGAACAAGAAGCAAGTGTATTAGTTTGACGCTCGGGAAAAATGAATAAGACTTTAGGTTTCGAGCCTACGCTCTTCAACAGATAGTAATAAGAGGAAATATATAGAGAGAGAATGAAAAAAACGTGTAGAGTGCAGCGGTTCAGCATGGTGATATGCATGTGTATATATATGTATATGTGTATGTACAGGGTGTCCCAAAAAGATGTACTCACTCTTTGACTTTCCAGTACTCATGCATTTTGTGTTCAAGTAGATGTTTATTGATATACATACAATCCTAAAAAGTTTCAGGAAAATAAATTGTTGTAGAAACGATTATTTATTGTCATTTAGAATAATTTAATGTTCTCTCTCATTCCTGCGTGTTCGCGAATGTTCAAACTGCCTTCATTCATTTTCCAAACAAAGCTGATAACATCCAACAATAGATTCGACAACGTTGCCAAACATTTCATTTGGAATTGCAAGACATTGTATTCGAATTTCATTTTTCAAATCAATTGTCACTGATTTTTCAGCGTAGACCTTATCTTTGAGATGTCCCCATAAAAAAAAAAGATCCATTG
>NC_068991.1:60036858-60043431 GCF_001194135.2 Octopus bimaculoides
TATATTTATATATATATATATATATAGTTTTAGAGAAAAGAACCAAAGTTCATGAACTCATCCATGAAAATCCACAGATAATTTAGATAAATTGAATTTAATTGAGATTTTACCTGTAAATTTGGATTTTTATCCCTAACACACACACACACACACACACACACACACACATATATATATATACACATACACACACATGTATATACATGTATGTGTGTGTGTATGTGCGCGTGTGGTTGCGAAAACCATCTTACTCCAGATATTAACGTTTAGTTAGTTTGGATGCATTACGGCATTGTTGCCCGTGTCAAGTGTATTTGATGATCATAGTCAAATTTGAATTGAGGGAGTGTGCTTATTACTTCATTGTCTTTGTTTGCTTATTTATTTATTTCCTTTGTTTTCCTAAACTAGTTCCTGTCATATTTTGCTAACTGCGTGCTTTATCTTTTACACTCTCAAAATAAATTTCACTATCTGTCATACTAGCTAGTGAAATACGTCAAATATTAAGATGCTTTTGAATTTAGTAGACGTGTCAGAAACTATGTAATGTCGACATTGATACCCGCTGAAGCATTGAAAGCATGAAAATTAAGAAATATACACGGCGGGAAAATTGAAAGTAAAATAAGACCATTATTACGTCATATCGTATTTCATCCATATATACCATTAATGCGAGTTAATCGGTGAGCTGGCAGAATCATTAGCACGCCGGATAAAATGCTTAGTTGCATTTCGTCCGTATTTATGTTCTGAGTTCAAATTCTGTCGTGGTTGACTTTACCTTTCATCCTATCGGAGTCGTTAAAATAAGTACCAGTTGAACACTGGGGTTGATATAATTAACTTAATCCCTCTCCTGAAATTGCTGGCCTTGTGCCAAAATTTGAAATCTATGTTAGCAATGCACATAAATCGGCGAGCTGGCAGAATCGTTAGCACGCCGGATAAAATGCTTAGCTGCATTTCGTCCGTATTTACCTTCTGAGTTAAAATTCCTCCGTTGACTTAGGTCTTTAAAATAAGTATCAGTTGAACACTGGGGTTGATGTAATCGGTTAACATCCTGCCCCAAAATTTCAGGCCTTGTGCTCATAGTAGAAAGGATTATTCTGCAAGAGTTGATGGAGGCGAGATGGCAGAATTGCTAGCACGCCGGACAAAATGTTTTGCAGCATTTCGTCCGTCTTTACGTTCTGAGTTCAAATTTCGTCGAGGCGAGTTTGCTTTTCATGTTTCGAGGTCGATGAAATAAGTACTAGTCGAGAGCTGGGGTTGATGTCATTGACCATTTCCCTTCCCTCAAATTTCGGGCCTTGTATCTATAACAGAATTATTATCTCAAAAGTTGTTTTGAAATTAGTAAACCTGTCAGAGTCAATATAATACTTTCTACTATATACTTTCTATTATCGACACAAGGTCTGAAATTTTTGAGATGGGGCTAGTCGATTGCATCGACCCCAATGCTCAATTAGAACTTAATTTATCAACCCCGAAAATATGTAAGGTAAAGACGATCTCGGTGACATTTGAACTCAGAATATATACACGGAAGAAATGCCGTTAAGCATTTTGTCCGGGGCGGTTACGATTTCTGCTAGCTTGCTTGTCAAGTTCTTTATAATACCACTGTTGGTATCAGCTGAAGCACTGAAAATATGAAATGAAGAAATAAACAAAGGAAACTGAAAGTAAAATATAACCATTGTGACATCATAAAAGACAATTTTCTAAATGTAATAGTCCAACATCTTTCGCTTTAAGTAATTTCTCTGTTTAAACAGAAAGCTGATGACAAAACACCTTAATTTTTTTTTTCCTTTGAAGACATCCGTTCATATTATATTCAACCATCCATATATCCATTTTTTGGCGCCCACTGCTCCTGGAAAAGATGTGGGGAAAGAGTCCTCAAACTCCATAGGGTCCTATCAGAAGCAATTGTCATTAAATTTCCTGCGGACTTCAAAGCGCGACCAACTGAATTTAGGGATATTATCCAATTATCTTGTTGGTCTACCCGTTGGTCTTCTGCCGGTTAGCTCGGTTTGAAGAATCCGCCTTGCGATTCTTTCCTGCAACAATCTAACCACTGTAAGTTATAGTAACTTATAGGATTGGGTTATCAATGGGAACATTTCAGTGACAGTTTGTGTATTTGCTTTTCATCCAATCAGTTAGCCCCTTGTCAACCTTATTAAAGAAATGCAAATGTTACATGCTAAAATCTACAGATGAAAGAAAACTTCATGTCATCCCCAACGTAGTTTTTTGTTGTTGGTGATCTTACAATGTACTCGATTAATATTCACGCCATCAAGAGACTTAATATTGGTCACAAAATTCTCGCGGGACAAAGAAACGGAGTTCGGTGAGGATAAGTGTTCATATTTGATAGTCAAACGAGGAAAGATTGTCTACCAGGCAAGGAATATCGATACCAATGGCTTATTTCCCCAATCGTCGGTGATAAATGTTAAAAATATACAGGACTCAACGAGAACATAGCATATATTGGTATTGTGAGTAAAGCTAGAGTAACAAAAAAATACTTCAGAAGATATAGAACGATATGGAAGTCATAGCTGCTTGTATTACATTAAGCCATATTGCTTGGTGCTTTGGTAGTGCCACTGCTTTTACTAGCATTTGGGATACTAGTCTGGACACTTGAAGAAATCTGAAACACGGACATCAGAACTAGGAGATACAAATAACATCTGACAACTTCCACATCAACAGTGACACTGACAAGATACATGCTAAACAGAATGATGGCGGTAAAGGTATAAAAACATGCTAGGCAGCCTTTGAGTATCGCATCGTGTCACCTAGACAACAGATATTGAACAGAAAAGAGTGAAATAAAAACATCATATGTATAACACTGGTCAACAAAATAATATTTCATTCTCTGGCATAAAATCTTAGAAGTGTTTTAGACTAATTTTTGGGTGCTGATTTCAAAAGTGACCTGAGATTTGCTCTTCCACATCACATTTTTGTGCCATCAGTATATACTTTTATTTACCTAAATCATAACAAAGTTAACTTTACACCACTATTTGCGGGAATTTTTGTTGGATTGTCATGCTAATTTTGAATATGTTCAAGCTGAATTTTGTTTCAAAACCCTTTTTCGTCTTTTGAAATATGAAATGACCCACTGTGATCTAGCTATAGATACAACATCAAAAAGAAGGAAGTGCTGCAATAACCCCTGTATTATCTGTTACGTCTGTTAAACTTCATTCCACAGGCTCAAAGGCGCAACATTAGTAACTTTGTCAAGAAGGTGTATCTTATTTGCTTTAAAATAGCACTTGGAGACCAGTACAAAATCTGGGCTCCCTACAAAGTTTGCAAAACCTGTCTTGAAACTTTGCAATTATGGTCTTAAGGAAAGAATGCGAAGCTGAAGTTTGGTATACCAATGGTTTGGAGAGGACCAATTAACCATGTGGATAACTATTACTTCTGCCTTGTTAATGTAAAAGGGTTCAATACGAAAACCAAACGACACTTGCAATACCCAGACAACCCATCTATCTGTTGAGAGTTGCACACTCCGAGGAAATATGCCTGTATTTATTGAGCTGTCACAGATCGATGATGAAGCTCTCAATTCACTTACTACTGATGAAAATAAACAGTTTATGCCATCTGATACAAGCTGTGATAATTTTTCTCTGTTTAGTCAGCCTGAATTGAATGATCTGGTTAAGAATTTGTATTTGCCATAGCAGTCTGCTGAATGGTTAGCTTACAGGCTGCAAGAGAAAAGATTGCTTAAGTCTGGCACTTGTGTTTCCTTTTATCATAACAGAAAAGCAGAACTGTGGAAGTACTTCCATTCAGATGGTCAGCTTTTTTATTGTAACGATGTTGAAAGGCTTCTCACTATGGGACTGCCGGCATATGATTCACGTGAATGGAAACTTTTTTTTATTGTTTGCTCTAAAAGCAGCATGGAATGTGTTTTACTTCACAACGGGAATTTTTATGGCTCAACCCTAACAGAATACTATAAAAATGAAAGAGGAGTGTGCAATCATCAAGACTGTTCTGGAGAGGTCGCACTATCATGTTCATGGATGGGGAATTTACAATTTGAAAATGGTAAACCTACTGGGCCGGCAAGGAAGTTACACTAAGTACCCTTGTTTCCTGTGTTCCTGGACTGTAGGGCTACAAGAGATCACTGTATGAAAAAAGAATGGCCCCCAAGAAACAGTTTGACGCCGGGTGACAAGAACATCATTAATGACCCTCTGGTTAATAGGAAAAACATCGTCGTCCTCCCACTGCACATAAAACTTGGTGTGATGAAGCAATTCATCAAAGTTCTTGATCACAGTGGAGGCATATATATGTACAACCTTTCCAAGTCTCATTGACGAGAATAAGAAGGCAGGGATATTTAATGGGGCCCAAATAACATTCTTCAGAGATCCAAATGTTGTTATGACAATGAGTACAGTGGAGGTTAGAGCTTGGGATGCCTTCTCTAATGTGGTGCAGAATTTCTTTGGGAACAGAAAAGTCGACAGCTATCAAGAGATTGTGGAGAGGCTGCACTTGAGTTTGCAAGCGCTTGGATGTAGAATGAACATTAAATTGCAGTACTTACACAGTCACTTATGTGAGTTCCAGAGAACCTTGGTGATGTTAGCGAAGAACAAGGATAACGATTTCATCAAGTCGTAAAAGTAATGGAAGAGCACTACAAAAGCTAATGGGACTCAAACATAATAGAAGATTATTGCTGGAGCTTGATTAGAGACATTCTAGAAGCCATGCATAAAAGATTGTCAACAGAGAGGAAGTTGTTGCAGTAATAACATGATCAGAATGAATGACCACAATGAATAGAGATTTTGTATTCATATTTTGTTACCACCAAGCTTAATTCTTACATGCTAATGTGCATTTACTCCTACAACTTTGTGTTTTTATCTATTAAATTAAGAAGAGATATATTGTCTATTAAAAATTGCATCTACGTATGTTTGATTTTTCTTTTATGAACATTAAATAGCTGTTTCTAGCAAAATTAAAAGATTTTATCTAAAAAATCTGATGCGATAGACAAAATCTAATGTCAGATTTGGATTCAGCACTCCAAAATTAGCTAAAAACCATCGATAAACCTTGTTTCCTAGAAAATATGTGTTGACCGGTGTAATCAATAGTGAAATTAATAACATCGTGAGATTAGACGAAGAAATCCTGAACAGTTACTCTGTGTGTACAGTTGTTCCTTATAAACCAAGGCTTTCAGAATTGATTAACTTCAACAGAGACTTGAAAGGAACATTGATAGAGAAGTAGTAGCCTCTCTTGTATTTGCAACAAATACACCATATCTCACCTAGAAGGCTACGCCTTTGCTATCCAGGATCAGGAAATAGTCATTAAGTATCTGGTCAAAAAGAGAGATAAAGTTGTTTCTAGACGCTACCTTGTGATAGAGGATGTGAATTGTACAAATCAGTGAAGAAGATATCACCCTTATCAACAGCTGTTTAAAAACCTTTGTAAGATACTACATTCCTATGAGACATGACATTCTCGCTAAAACTGTGTTCAATGCTATACACACGAAGGCTTGCTGTAACAGATATACCAAAGGCACACCTTTAAAAAATACAAATAAATATTGGTGAAATATTCCAGTATAAAAAGAAATCCGGTGTAAGCCTAGGCTAGCGGTGGCCTGCGCTTGAGCAGTTCCTGTGCATATGAACCTTCTCCAGCAGCCTCTATATGATTTGACTGAGCCCTCTCCTCCCCTCCTACCGTTAAGTAGAATACTGAAACTTTGGCTACCATGACTAGACTTGGGATTAATCTTGGAGTGGTTCCCCGTTGCCATGAGTGGTTCCCTGTAGGTGGGATTTGAACTCAGAACGCAGAGAGCCAGACGACATACCATAAAGCATTTCTGCTGACGCATCAACGATTCTGCCACTCTTTCACCTGCAGCGCAACATGAAATGAAGTGTTTTGCTCAAGAACACAACGTAGCGCCCAGTCCTGGAACCGAATCTACGATCTAGAGATCGTGATTGCGACACCCTAATCACTTGGCCACGCGCTTTCAAAATAAGCCAAATATTGTTGTAAGAAACAAGGAACAAAAGTCATTCATTGCTGTAGAGATCAGCTGCCGAGATGTGAATGTCTCATAAAAAATAGTAGAAACAAAGAGTATCTATGGAGAACTAAGGAGAAGCCTATAGGTCTTTTCTCCGGGTACAATATTTTCTCTTGTACCTGTTATGTTATGTACATTGGGTTAAGTAAATGTTGGCACTCCGTCGCTTACGACGTTGAGGGTTCCAGTTGATCCGATCAACGGAACAGCCTGCTCGTGGAATTAACGTGCAAGTGGCTGAGCGCTCCACAGACACGTATACCCTTAACGTAGTTCTCGGGGATATTCAGCGTGACACAGTGTGACAAGGCTGGCCCTTTGAATTACAGGCACAACAGAAACAGAAAGTAAGAATGAGAGAAAGTTGTGGTGAAAGAGTACGGCAGGGTTCGCCACCATCCCCTACC
>NC_068991.1:60043685-60046029 GCF_001194135.2 Octopus bimaculoides
GAACAGTAAACATTGAAGAACATTCCAGGAATTCCTCATTTAAGGTTCCTGAGCTGAAAATATGCACACTATCGCACGCACACATACTCACTCACACACACACACACACACCCCCACACACCCCCACACACACATGCACACACCCACACACACAGAGACACACACACAATACTCTCTCACACATACAACTAATCAGTAACGAAGCATACACACTAGTGTACTAAAGAGACATGCACACCCACTACGAGAGCGATAACCAGCCGCCGCAGGGTGCTCATGACTGCAATACTGTGTAAAGATGATGTCGACACATCACTCTACGTAAGTTTAATTAGTCAGCTAGAATGAAAGTATGTTTAGTGCTCTCGGTAATTTGTTGCAAGTCGAACATTAGAAGATTTGGTAAATCAAAATATTTGGAATTCTGTTTCAAATTGTGGAAAACTTTTATGGAAACTTTTCCTTACGGAGAAACTATTTGAGTCGAACGTAAGGAATGTCACTAGTGGCACTACTGTTTCAAATTGGAAAGAACATCAACCTAAGATTATCTCAAATCTGAACGATAGTCCAAGTCAAAGAGCTTACAGTTATATTGTGAAAGCGCGTGCAGGGATACTTGAAAATCGTCATCTGTTAACACACACACACACACATCGCAGACTCTACTGTTGCAGACGATAGATGAAGGTTCGACAATTACATAAACGTAGACCTTGGACCTTTAACTACTAAAGTTTTCAGGGTACTGTCGTGACATGCGACGTGTTTTGAGCATTTTAAATCTGCTGACACTCATCACCAGTTCTGATCACAGTTGGTTTCTTGGAAAAAGAAAGAAGAGAAAGAAAGAGGGAAGAAAGAGAAGAATGAATCCCAGTTTTAGGACGATATTTCATTTATCGATCCAGGAAGACGAAAAGAAATGTTGACCTGCGTGGGTATTGAACTCAAAACACAAAGAACCAGAACAAATCAAACTAAGAAATCTCTTTGTCCTCTAACGGATGTTAATTTGCCAATGGAAATTTATAAACACGCACACACACACACACACACACACACACACACATGCTCACGCACATATTTATGTAAGTGTATGTATGTGGATATAAGTGCCTGCGCGTGATTAAATGCGCACATGTATGTTTGTAAGTAATACCTACTCAAAATTTGTAATACGTATATGTTCAAATCACAACACGTGATCTCTTATGAATCCACTTATCTAAGTCCGAATGAAGAATTATAGTTCTATGTGTATAAAGTATTTATGTAATTATGTGTGTGTGTGTGTGTTTTGTAATGTCCGTATGTAGTTTGTGTGTATGTATAAGTTATGTAAGTTTATATGTGTGTGTTAAAGTAAGTTGCATTCGTTGTAGATTTGGTTCTACGTTTGAGTGAATATATTTCCACATGTGCATTTGTTTGCGTGTGAATTTGCCTGTGAGAAGGCGGCGAGCTGGCAGAAACGTTAGCAAGCCGGGCGAAATGCTTAGCGGTATTTCTTCTGCCGCTACGTTCTGAGTTCAAATTCCGCCGAGGTCGACTTTGCTTTTCATCCTTTCGGGGTCGACTAAATAAGTACCAGTTACGCACTGGGGTCGATATAATCGACTTAATCCGTTTGTCTGTCCTTGTTTTTCCCCTCTGTGTGTAGCCCCTTGTGCGCAGTAAAGAAATAAGAAACGTTAGCACGCCGGGCGAAATGCTTAGTGGTATTTCTTCTGCCGCTACGTTCTGAGTTCAAATTCCGCCGAGGTCAACTTTGCCTTCCATCCTTTCGGGGTCGATAAATTAAATGCCAGTTGTGTACTGGAGTCGGTCTAATCGACTGGCTCCTCTGCCCCCAAATTTCGAGCCTTGTGCCTACAGTAAAAAAGAATATTTGCCTATGAGTGAGTGGAAATATGTATGTATGTATGTATGAGTAAACGATTAAGTACGAAGACGTGTGTGTGTGTGTGTGTGTATAGCAGGTCATCCCATAAGTTCTGTCCGAATTTTGAATAAAGAAAACAAGTGATCAAATCCCATCAATGTAAAACTCTTTTGGCTTCAAACGAAGAACTCTGAAATGTCAGTTTCGACCTCCTCCTGGCTTGCGAAAGTTATATCCCCCAAATGATTCCGTAAACTACGAAACAAATGGTAGTCTGAAGGAGTAAGGTCGGAGAATAAGGTGGATGAGGAATTTTTTCCCAACCAAGCTCTTCGATTTTCTGTGATGTGATCTTTGCAGTGTGGGGTCGCGCATTGTCCTGATGAAACGTCATTCCTTTTCGATTTACTAAAGCAGGTCTTTTTTTCTTCAAAGCTTGGCTCAAAAGCTCTAATTACT
>NC_068991.1:60047245-60047737 GCF_001194135.2 Octopus bimaculoides
GTGTGTGTGTAATGTAATACAATAAATATATCATGCACACATACACATTCATACATACATATATATATATATATATATATATATATATGTAGACGACCGTGCGAACCAAAGGAGAAATGGTGACGAATGGAAAACAGGAGACAATTGCCGCGCAAATAAGAGTCAGTCAGGTGATGGACAACAGCCGGGGGCCAAGGCGGGAAAGAGATGTTACCTGCTACGTTCGCATTTGTAAATACATAACCGTGAGAGAGGTGGTTTCACTACATAGCGTCGCACCAGTCGGTTTGTCGAAGACAAACAGATGAAACAGGAAATAATAGTAGTGAAAAAACTGAAAGAGCGGTTGGTCCTATATCTGGCACTTAGTCACCATTTAAGTGAAGCTGTGTGAACATAATCACGTCGGGCTGGGCGTTGGAATCACGTCGGGGTCACCAGTTTGTAGACGACCGTGCGAACCAAAGGAGAAATGGTGACGAATGGAAAACA
>NC_068991.1:60049128-60051915 GCF_001194135.2 Octopus bimaculoides
CGCGGTCATAAGATCGCGGTTTCGATTCCCAGACCGGGCGTTGTGAGTGTTTATTGAGCGAAAACACCTAAAGCTCCACGAGGCTCCGGCAGGGGATGGTGGCGAACTCTGCTGTACTCTTCCGCTACAACTTTCTCTCACTCTTACTTCCTGTTTCTGTTGTGCCTGTAATTCAAAGGGTCAGCCTTGTTACACTGTGTCACGCTGAATATCCTCCGAGAACTACGTTAAGGGTACACGTGTCTGTGGAGTGCTCAGCCACTTGCACGTTAATTCCACGAGCAGGCTGTTCCGTTGATCGGATCAACTGGAATCCTCGACGTCGTAAGCGACGGAGTGCCAACAACAACAACAATACACACACTCTTACATGAAAACATACATATATGTGTGTATAAGTGTGTGTGTGTAGTTCGCATTAATGGACAGATGTTGTGCGTGCGTAATAGAAGACTAAGGTTTGGTTCCACGGCATCCTGTTACTATTTCCTTACTTCCCCTTTCTTTTCCTGCTCCTCTAGGATAGGGAAGGATAATGAAAAATTGTTTTTTTCTTCCGGTTTATCTGATGTAGTTTTGTAAATTTGACACCGTCGCTCCCTATTGGAGCAAATATTCCACTGTAGATATTTTGATTTGAAGGTCATAACATAATATGAAGGGTCGGTCACATATGCTTTTACTTGAACACGACTGAGGACAACGAATATCATTGTTCTCGTCTCTGAAGCCTTTGCGGTTCTTTGAAGTGGTTGTGGTAATGGTACTGGTAATTGTGATGGTGGTAGTGGTGGTGGTAGTGATACTCATTGATAGGTGATGGGTGTTGTTTATTACGAAAGAATTGGATGAAATTGCTATTGTTATTCGTATTGTTGTTGCTGTTGTTGATAGTCTTGTGATCAAGAAATCATATGAGGTATTCTAGTTGTTACCATCACATTTATAATTTGTAGGTAAAATGTGCCGAAGATTACAATGTACTGCATTTGATGGCATATAAGATACACTTTTCTTTCCACAAATATATGTCTCAAAAATTCACTCCATGTCCCACATGCAAAGTAAGACCTTCCCTAAGCTAACTTTATTCTCGACGTTCACTACTATTGGTCACTTCTCTCTAACCTGACTTCTTGCTTTATGTTCAGCACTACCGCTGACCCACTTTTTATACACAATAATGTTTTCTGCCATAGCTAATGTACTTTTGTAATGATTTGTGATGTACTGTTAGAATGCTTTAAATGCTGGTTTCAAATTTTGGCATATGGCCAGCAATTTCATGGGACGGAGTAAGCCGATTATATCTAGCCCGTTGTTCAACTGGTATTTATTTTATCGACCCCAAAATAATCAGTTCAGTTTCACAGCGTAGCACCTTGGACAAGTGTCTTCTACTATAGCTTCGGGCCAACCATAGCCATGTGAGTGGATTTAGTAGACGGAAACCGAAAGAAGCTTCTGTGTGTATGTGTGTGTGTATGTGTGTGTGTCTTTGTGTGTTTTAGTGTCTGTGTTTATCCCCCTCTATCGCTTGACAACCGATGTTGGTGTGTTTATGTTCCTGTAAATTAGCTGTTCGGCAAAACAGATAAATAGAATAAGTACTATTCCATAAAAAGTACTGGAATCGATTCAACCAACTAAAACTTCTTCAAAGCAGTGCCCCAGCATGGCCGCACTATAATGACTGAAATGAGTAAAAGATAAAAGATATTAATGATAATGAATTTCTACTTATCCTAATGGATTATCTATGAAGGTGGCCGGATGCTATTCATATTAAAAATAGGAAGAATATTACGTGTAATTTCTTTTCAGAATCAGCTTGCAAGTGAGCTGCAGTCATCCTCCCTTGGTGAGCGAAACTTTGCTAAAGAATATTTGGGCAAATATATTTGCGTTAAAGATTTTGGTGTCAGCCAAAGTCACGAATTATTCGATGGGAATAATCTCAATCATTGAAGGCTTTAGATTGGCAGGATTCTTTATAATGCATCATTATATCACTCGCAAATAGAATTGCAGAACGTATGGTAAACAATTAGAATGGGGCTAAAGACGTTCTCCTGCTACAAAGGTAATATTAGCCATTTTCGTGTCGATCATTACTCAGTTATCGCACAATTCCAAATATCAACAAAGTTTACAAAGTGCTTCTGCATCTATAAAATGAAGGATTTGTTCACCATTGACAAGTATTATTCCAATGCTGAGAAGATGTAATAGAAAAATGTTATAATTCGACATCTGGAGTTGAAAGTTTTGAAATGCAAGCTGAGGACAATATTGCTCATGTTACAAGATATAGGGATAAATTTTGGTTCATGCACATTGTCAAGACAGAAAATAAATAAATAAATAGATCAGTAAATAAATAAATAAACTGGATATCTTGAAGCAGGAGAATGTAATGCGCATAGCAACGATCATGATAGTACCCATTTTGGTAGTAGTAGTAGTAGTAGTAGTAGTAGTATGGGGGCATGCGCTGTTACAGTGCGTCGCTGCATCTATCATTTGTTGGTGATTCCTTTCTACTCTTGGTAGGTAACATCTTTGCACAATCAGGAAACAACCCTCTAACCCATGGGTCTGTTCTAGGTAGTCATTTCTGGTGAGGGTTTTACGAAGTCGGAGTGCAAATCCTACGTCAACCTCTTAGTACTTATTCTATCGACGTATTTTGCCGAACCGCTAAGTTACAGGAACGTAAACAAACCAGCACCGGTTGTCAAGTGATGAAAGGTGATAAACACAGACATAAGGACACACACACACACA
>NC_068991.1:60052644-60053585 GCF_001194135.2 Octopus bimaculoides
TATATATATATATATATATATATATGGATAAATAGATAGGCAGACAGATAGATAAATAGATAGGTAGATAGATAGATAAATAAACAGAAAAGAGAAACAATGAAACAAAACAGGAAAGCTTGTTTACATAATATTTATTATAAAATATGTAACTAATTACATTTGCATCCTGTTGGATTTTGGGTTCGGTCCCTTTACGTGGCACCCCTTGGTTAAGAATCTTCTACTCTTGTTCTGGGTCGACCAATACCTTGCAAGTAAATTTGGTAGACGGGAACTATGTAAAAGATGGCGTATATGTGTGTAGGGGGAGGCCTTTGAGTCGATCTTTGCCACACACACAAACACTGTTTCACAAACGGTGCTGGTTTGTTTACGTCCCTCCAAAACTTAGCAGTTCGGAGAAAGACACCAATAGAATAGGTACCAGACTTAAAACGAAAACAAAAAAACACAACATAAATGCTGGGGTCGATTTGTTCAACTAAAACACTTCTAAGCGGTGCCCCTGCTTGGGCACAGTCCAATTACCGAAATGAAACAAGTAAAACTCTCTTGTTTTGTTTTGCTTACTGTGTTCAATTTCTTTATTGCCCACAAGGGGCTAAACATAGAGAGGACAAACAAAGGGGTTAAGTCGATTACATCGACCCAGTGCGTAACTGGTACTTAATTTATCGACCCCGAAAGGATGAAAGGCAAAGTCGACCTCGGCGGAATTTGAACTCAGAACGTAACGGCAGACGAAATACCGCTAAGCATTTCGCCCGTTATGCTAACGTTTCTGCCAGCTATTTACGTGCTCTGTGACCTCTGTGGTCTCGCTAGCTGTTTTTTTCCAACAAAATGACTCATCCTCACAATTTCTATTTGGATAAACAAGAATTTATATGGAATTATAAATACTGGGCCGTTTTTATCCATTTTTCTTCAATTTTTTT
>NC_068991.1:60053935-60055802 GCF_001194135.2 Octopus bimaculoides
GATAGAGCATAATGAGAAAATGTTTGAAATATTTGTAGTTTTACCAGGTAATGAAACTTCGAAGATATACCGTCAACTTTACTAATATTATTTAGTAGATAATCTTTTAATGTGAAGTATGTTTGTCTGTGTTTTGCTTATCCCAGAGTTGCCTCCGATGTAGCAGACACATGGCATATTTTTTTTCTTTTTTCTTCCTGAAATACTGTAAATCTGTGTTTTTCTTTTTATGAAAGGGTGTATTTTAAGAGAGATTTGGCTGCTATTTGTATTAACTCAAGCTACCACAGAAACACCTGTGTGTATATGTGTGTGTGTTTCCATTCCAAGTGAATACTCCTACCTTGACAATGATGAAACGCTTTTACAGTATGACAGTGGGATGGAAGATTCAAAACGAATACAAATGTTTGCAAGTGACGAAGCACTTCTACAGTTAAAACAGCACAAGAACTGGGTGGCAGACGGAACATTTAAGCGCTGCTCTAGTATATATTTTTAGTTATATATACTTCACATTCTAATTGATAATTTTAATGCCCCCACGATTGTTCGCATTGCTTTCCGACAAAAGTCAAGACACATATAGTAGATTTTTTGCCAAAATAAGTGAATTACTGTAGAATGAGGTTGCGAGTGCTTGGTATCAACATACACCGGGAAAAGTAATGGATGAAAAAGGGAAAACAAAAATCCTCTGGGACTTTGCTTCACAGACAGACAAGGTGTTAGAGCACCGAAGGCCGGATATAGTTATCTTTGGGAGGGACAAACCAGAGTGCCTAACAATCGACATGGCAGTGCCAAGAGAGCAACATATCATGAAAGAAAGAGAAAAGGTTGATAAATATGGAGACCTGAGAAGTGAGAACGCTAAGATGTTGCAGCTAGGAAAGTCGAACGTAAAGATTATCCCTATTGTCATCGAAGCATTGGGTTCAATACCACCGAATCTGAAAAAAAAAAACATATGAAAACCTACTATCTAGTTGTATTGCAAAAGTCGGCATTACTTGGAATTGCACGCACATTGCTCAAAGTACTGTCTGTCTGAGGTTCTTGTGACTTGACAAACTGTACAAACCCCGGGTAGACACAATATCTTCAATCGTCAACCTCACGATATTCTACACTGTGCGACGTCTATAACAACAACAACGATAAATGCCCTGATGTGGTACCAGGCAGTGGCTCTCATGGCTTCTGATGTTAACTGATTGGAAGTGTTATCATGTACATTGTTTTGTCTTGGTATAAAAAATGGGATGCGGCAAATATTCTGATTCATTCCACAGATTTGCTTGTCAGGTGTTTGACCTTAATGAGTTGAGCCTGTCCCTTAGTGGCTGACGATATGTGCATCTCTGATCATGAGCAGAAGTAGAGGGGAAGCATCATAGCCATGCGTTGAGAGGAATTCTTTGGGGTTTGAATAATTCACTGTGGTGTGTGCGTACGAGTAGATGTAATCGCCTTACCTCGGTTTTCCTTTCCTCGACTGCGAGTCCGTCTTGCGGTATCCGATCCTTGAAGCTTGCCCCGACCCAAAGTACACCAGGTATAGCAGCTGCTTCTCCCAAACCTTCCCAAACCTAGACCGTCGCTTAACACGTCTTGTCCTGACCGCAGCCCCGTTCGAAAAGGGCACGAACGCCGATCGAGGCTCCCTCTGCCCTTTTTCCCCTTCCGGTCGACTCGCCCTTCCGGTCAGCCTCCCCAGACACTGACGTCATACCACATTCACCTCTGGAAACATGGGTGTTTCGTTTAATATCCTTAAACAACCCTTATTCAGGGACCTTTTGAGCGGGATGGGCTACTCGACCTGAAGAAAATTCTAACAGGGCCCCCACCTGCAAGGTCATGC
>NC_068991.1:60056412-60060101 GCF_001194135.2 Octopus bimaculoides
CGAAACACCCATGTTTCCAGAGGTGAATGTGGTATGACGTCAGCCTCCCCAGACACTGACGTCATACCACATTCACCTCTGGAAACATGGGTGTTTCGTTTAATATCCTTAAACAACCCTTATTCAGGGACCTTTTGAGCGGGATGGGCTACTCGACCTGAAGAAAATTCTAACAGGGCCCCCACCTGCAAGGTCATGCTCTGTTAATATTAATACGAGATCACTAAACTGCGCAAATATGGTTGTGATGCATGTGTCTGGTGTACCCTTACCAGACATGTAGTTATGATGGGTATACTGGGTTTCGTATATTTGTACTCTCACTCAGTAATGATGATGATAATAATAATAATAATAATAATAATAATAATAATAATAATAATAATAATAATAATAATAATATGCTAACTCAAGTGATATGTTAAATATATAGAGAAATCCGTTTAATAGTTCATGCCTAGCCTATTTAGGATTCTATTGAAGTTCTCAAAAAATGTAAAAAAATAAACAAAGCATTTAGGTTTGTATGGTGCGTTAAGTTGCTTTATCAGTAATCTATCACGATTAGGATGTTAATTATACATACATCGTATGTAAACTTAAATAAATAAATAAATAAATAAATAAATACATATCCACCCAACTCGAAAACATCAGCTTTTTTTTTTCCATTTCGGAAAGACATAGTTCAGAAAGCAGGAGCGGATTGCTTGACGTAAATGAATTGACCAATTATATTAATACGGAAAACGATCCTCGACTACAGTAACAGCCACTACAGACAATATAAAAGAATTTCTACACTACTTCGCATCAGAAGACTTCTGTCATTCATGAATCGTGTTTCAAACATTATATTCAGCTGAAGGATTTTTCTCTGTTCCGTTTGGTTGCGCTCACAACTGTAATCGTTTGTTTTGCCTTCTTTCCCCCTGACATACATTTCAAGGACGCAGCTACATACAATATATATACAACAATTTTTAAGACGCTGAAGTGAAGTTTGAAGGAGATTCGGCTGTTTGATCTAGCGGCTCGAACGACTACGTAGAAACACCATCAATCGCTCGCACAGTCGTGTGTGCATATTATTGGTTCTGAATAAAGGTAAGTTAGCTTTACACTAATTTTTGTTGTGATTGTTGTTTAGCACCAGATCAATCCTCTTTGAGCAAACATGAGCAAAGCCATTCCAACCGTGACATCTCCCTCCCTTTTTTTATAGCCACAGTACATAGAGCTGTATTATCTAATGTAGCACTTTCTTTTAACATTTTGCTCGTCTTTTGTTTCACATGTGATACACAGAACATATTTTTCTGGCGTCCATGCATCATATATAATACATATATCCAATTTTATTTCAACCACCAGAAATATTTTATTTCAACCAATTTTATTTCAACCACCAATTTTATTTCAACCACCAAACATCTTTGGTCTTAGGGAAAGAAAAATTTACATTTATGACACAAGGGCTTACTAAAAACCTGAAAGCAATCGTGGCTGTTTTGGACAAACTTATGAAAATGCTTTGGACAAGCAAAAGGTTAAAACGGTAGGGTTTCATATTAGGAAGATTTGGTAGCTTTAATTATTGTTGCAGTAATTGCTGTTGCTAAGCCTCAAGTCAGCACTGTTCTAGTAGAGCTTTGATCAAAAGCAATCCACTAATGACCATTCTGTTTGTTTTCAGATGTTATCAAATACTACATTACACAATGTAGTAACAGATATCATTTTAAAGTCTGTAGGGTATAACACTGTGTAACACGATTTTTGTCCTTGGGTAACAACTGTTATTTCCTATTTGCTTACCTTTAGAAAGTACGAAAAATGGCCAATATTTCCTTCAAACTGCTCTTGCTACATTTATTCAAACTCCAAAGAATCAATCTCAACACATGGTTACAATGCTTCTCCACTACTCCTGCTCATGATCAGGGATGCACATACTGTCAGCCACTAAAGGACGTGCTCAAGGAGTTAAGGTTAAACAACTAACAAACAAATCTGAGGTATTGAGCAGAATATTTGTTATAACGACATTTCTGCTTCAGCAACTCAGCGCTGAATCTGTTTGATATGTAATGGAAAATTGGCGAATTTCAAAATATTGATGTCCAGGCCACAAAAGCAAAGTTTGAAGGGAATAAAGTTTCTAGATAGAAGCAAATATGAAATAACACTAACCAAAGACAAAAAAAAGTAGAATTTGTTACACTGTAATTCAACCCTTTACATGTCCAAAACATTTTACCTGTTCAAAACACTTGTACAAGTTTGTCCTAACGTCCATGCTTGACTTTTAGTTAGCGCTTGTCTCATACATTCTGAGTAAGATAGAGCTTTCCTTTCATAAGTCGCAAGTTACTCTGGAGATGAAAAATAAAAAAGAAAAGAAAAGGGAATCTGTAGCATATACGATGCGTGGATGCCAAGGAATTATGCCCTGTGTATTAAATGTGATACACAGGACAGTCAAAGTGCTAACGAGAATTTCCTTGCATTTTCAAATAGGTCTAGCGACAACATAAAGTCTTCCGAATTGGCTTGTTATTGTTACTGTTGCTTTCGTAGGAAGTGTGAAGGTTGACTAAACAGAGTGACTGACGTACGAGCCGTCTTTATTTAGTCACGTGGTTCTAAGTTCAGAGTTCGAATTCCATTGAGAGAGACTGTGTTTTTCATACATTTGGGGTTCTCATTTACTTGCTTCAGTCATTGCACTGCCACCACGCTGGGGCACCGCCTTGAAGCATTTAGTCTTGCAAGGTGGATACATCGACCCCAGTACTTATTTTAAAATCTGGTACTTATTCTATCGGTTTTTCTTTTGAGAGAAGACGTAATCAAACCAATAACGGTTGTCAAGGGATGTGTGTGTGTAAGTGAGGGGGTGACAAACAGCAACACATACATACATACATACATACATACAATATTATATCAACTGTCAGACGAACGGCCACCTGAAACTATAAGCAACATTTCGTGAAGATTATTTTTTTAGCTTTAATAAATAGTATATTACTCTACTTTTAGTGAAGTTACATGGCTCAGTGGTTCGAGCGTCGGGATCACAATAATGAGGTAGTGAGTTGGATTCGCGGACCAGGCTATGCGTTATGTTCTTGAGCAAGACACTTTATTTCATGTTGCTCCAGACCACTCATCTGTAGAAATGAGTTACGACGTCACAGGTGTCAAGCTGCATCGACCTATGCCTTTTCTTTGGATAACATCGGTGGCGTAGAGAGGGGAGGTTAATATGCATGGGCGACTGCTGGTCTTCCATAAACAACCTTGCCCAGATTTGTGCCTCGGAGGGAAACTTTCTAGGTGCAATTCCATGGTCATTCATCTCCGAGAGGGCTCTTTACTTTACCTTTTAAATTCGAATACTATTTTTTGTACCTTGTTTTATATCAATGTGCTTACTTGCGTGTGTGTGTGTGTGTGTGTGTGTGAGTGTGTGCGCGTGTGAGTGTGTGTGTGTGTGTAATTAGTGTGTCAGGTTACTCTTGAGCGTTACTGGTACTACATAACCCAGTACAACTTGTAGCATGGTCAGGTCGTCAGTGACTAAGCAGCAGTCGACCCAACCAAGCCTGACTTGGTGAGTAGGACGCTTTTTGGACAGCCTACAGAATGAAAAACGAGACCCATCAAGGACGGATGAACTCAGG
>NC_068991.1:60060305-60061127 GCF_001194135.2 Octopus bimaculoides
ATATATATATGCCCACACTCACATACATGCATACATAGACTCATGTATGTGTGTACACACACATATAACACACGTACACACACACACACACACACACACATATATATATATATATATACGCACACACATATACATATATATCTGTTTAATATATTTTTATCATTTCCTTGTTTTGTTACTGTTTGTATGTGTGTGTGTGTGGGGGGGGCGTGTCTGTCTGTCTGTCTGTTTGTCTGTATGCATGCATGCATGCATGCATGCATGTATGTATGTATGTATGTATGTATGTATGTATGTATGTATGTATGTATCTATCTATCTATCTGGTATTTTGATTTAGTGCACTGTCGTACTCTAGCAGTGCTTTTGTGCTACGTTAATCGTAGAGTGGATGAAATGTAGCCGAATGTTATGCGAACGGAGTATGGCGGAATGCTTAAGACAGTAGTGTAACTAGGAGGGGAACGAATGTGGCAGTCCACCCCCAAGCAAATCCTTTGATGGGGGCGATACTTTTGCGTTTGCTGTATAAGCCTGCAAAGGGTTGGGGCCCCGCAGGAGCGGGAATTGGAGGAAAACTCAGGAACTGCCCTAGCATGCACTCAATGTAGCTACGTCACTGTTTTAAGAAGTTTTTTTTTTTTTTTTTTTTTTGCAATCACAGGTTCGCAAATCTATATGATACCTTACGGGCAAGTATCTTTTATTACATCTTTGGACCGAATCAAGTCTTGTGAGTCAAAACTGGGAAGTAGACGAAAATTATGCTCGCCAAATGAATTATACTTGTAATTTAAAAGGCTGCCTTAATAATAATAATAA
>NC_068991.1:60061384-60063884 GCF_001194135.2 Octopus bimaculoides
TAATAATAATAATAATAATAATAATAATAATAATAATAATAATAATAATGATGATGATGATGATGATGATGATGATGATGATGATGATGATGATGATGATGATGATGATGATAATGCTTTAAAAAAAAGTAGGAAAACTCAACGACTTTACCTGTCATTTCATTTTCCTTTTATTTTTTTTCAGTTCTTGTAAAGGAGTTGTTTTATAAAACATGGAGTCATATACAGATTCGGTACTGAATGGCACAATGAATATAACTCAAAGCATCACTATTGAAGAACTCAACAGACAACAAGTTTTAGTAAGAATCCCTTCAACCATTCTAGTTATATTAACAATGATCTTTGGTTTCATTGGTAACACTTTAACAGTTTACGTTTACGGATTTCGTTTGAAATTATCGCCAACTTATTTGTTTGTCGTCATGCTGGCTTGTGCTGATTTGATAATGTGTGCCATTATAACTCCAGGTCGCATTGTCCAAAATGTTTACCCCATGATGACAACCTGGGATGCAATGTGCAAAAATCATATGTGTTTATCTGTATTTACAGGACTTTGTAACTGTGGTTTTCTTGTGGCTATTGCTATAGATAGATACAGAAAAGTATGCCAACCACTGAAACCTCAGATAACAATGACAGCTGCTAAAATCATCTGTGTCTGTATTTTTATTTTCTGTGCAATACAGGGAAGTATTGCTCTTCTTTACTATGGGAGTATAAAAAAACCGACGAAATATCCAGGAATCTATAGCTATTCTTGCTCATCCAAAAATTCAAAAAAGCCAAATTATTACCAGCTGGGATTCTTCGCTTTCTATTTGCTTGTAACCTTTTTCACTATTTTTCTTTTGATAACATTTTATTCCATTGTTTTACGTCGGATGCGAAGCGTCATCAAGACAAGCCAACCAGTCTTGACATCAGTAACTAATACTGTTAGTTTTAAATCCAAAGACGACAAGCGAAAAAGTGAAGCCATAGTGAACATTGAAAACCCTGCCGACAGTTCTACTTCCAATCAAGAAATTGAATTTGTGAACATATCAACCACAGAGAATGTATCCAACACTACTTCCTCATCCTCTGGCGTATATTCCATCGACAATGTTGCAGCTCAATCGAAAAAATCAACAGAGAAAAAGGAATTACAGAAAAAGCAATCAAATAAAACTTTACCAAGGGAGTCAAATAGTGTTAGACGTGCAAGAGAACAAGCTACCCGAGTTCAACGAACCACTGTAACAATGATGATGATTACATTCATCTTTATAGTCACCTATATACCTAGTGTGGTGGCGATGATGGCGAATGCAGTTTTGAAATCTGAAAGCTCAATGTCGGTAGCGACAGCTATTTTCTATTGGCTCGCACGACATAGTTTTTACGTCAACTCAAGTATAAATCCTATAATTTACGGTTGCAGGAATCAGAATTTTATAGACGAGGTAAAAAAATTATTTGGAATAAAACAGAAATAAAAGAGATGAACCGAACTTATATTAAGTACTGCAAAATACGGATCAAAATGAAACCTAACAATAATTTATAAATTTTATGGACAAAATTATTGCATAAATGTATATATACGAATAGTGATATTGTTCACATTAGGTTGCTACTGTTTCTATAAAATAATTATTTATTTGTTCAATAATATATTCTATCATCTTATTCCATAACCAGACCATTTCATCAGACATTTATGTGCAATTGACTAATGTATTGATACCTTTTACATGATATTTGCATACACACACACACACACACACACACACACACACACACACACACACACACACACACACATGTATATATATCCAACTTCACAGTTCGTTGCATGAAAAGCGTAACAGGCAAAGCTCGGTGCATCAACAATACATATGTCCTGTTTAGGGTGAATGAATAAATACACTGTGCATTTTATATTGAATAATGTGTTTGTCGTTTCTATATCTGTTCACACAGATACACACACGCACACACGCACGCACACATGCACGCGCGCACACACGCACACACACACACACACACACAAACACACACACACACACAAACACACACACACGGGAATATCCAAACGCATGCAGAAACATTCAAACTCACATAGACATACACCCGTGCATACACATACACACGAGGGCGCGCACACACACATACACGATGATGGACTCTCCCGTCGTGACGATGTATGAGAGCTCAGCTTTTGCCGAACAACCTGCACAAATGATTTGCTTATAGTGATCAAATGTTTGTTCTGCACATTAGCTCTCTCTCTCCATCAAATCGACGATGTCTGAAAAGGTGCAATGTGGGCTACGCGTGTCAGATGTCAAAGTGATGGCAGAGCAACGCGAGATGAAATGTCTTGCTCAAAAACAACACATCACCCGGTCTAGGAATTGCGCTCACGATCTAGCGATCATGAGCGCAACACCCTACCCGCTAGGCCGTGCGCCGTCACATACCCCCCCCCACACGTATATATGTACGACGG
>NC_068991.1:60063894-60065321 GCF_001194135.2 Octopus bimaculoides
CCTACCCGCTAGGCCGTGCGCCGTCACATACCCCCCCCCACACGTATATATGTACGACGGTTTTTTTTCAGTTACGTCTACCAAATTGCTCTCACAAGGTCGGCTGGAGGTGATGCGCAGTGAGACTGAACCCGGAACCATGTGGTTGAGAAGCAAATTTCTTACCACACAGGCACACCTGCGCCTATGTATAAATTATAGATTATATTATTTTATATATTTTATTATGTTATATTATATTATAATATATTATATAATACCCGGCATTACTCGGATTAAAGAACTTTTGGCTGACCTTGACATTGTAGATAAATTTGACACTTTCCTTCCACGCATGGTTATGTATGTATACAGAAATACACGGGTGCAGAAAATAGTAAACAATGAAAATAGCTTGGTAACGGAAATTATATTTCTTAATACGACGGGCAGAAAGTAAATAAGAAATTTTTACGGAAAATAAAGAATTGTACAGATTGAAGCGAAATTTGTCATTCAATGAACCAAAGAACCGATATTGAAGGAACCAGAAAAAACTGTCAACAACAGGAAAAACACAAAACCGTTGCAAAAGTAAATAACAAATTTTTAGGGAAATTAATAAAGTGTACGGATTTAAGTGAAAATTTTAAGTTAGATCAGTAAATTATGAACTTATTTTTATCAGTAATTCTGTCAACAAGAAAAAAGCACAAAACGCTGCAAAAGTAAATAGTTAGATTTGTGTGTGAGTGCAATTGTGTGAGTGCAATTGTGTGAGTGCAGTCTGCCTGGTGTCTATAAGCCAGAAGTAACTTGCTGTTTACTGTACTAAAACTGAAAATAATATCGAGTCTAAGAGACTGAGAGGAAGATAGAGATAAATAGATATAGATAGATAGAAAGATAAACAGATAGAGATAGAAAGAGAGATATAGTTAGATGTAAATAAAGAGATATAGATAGACAGACAGAAAGTTTTATCGATTTTTACAGTTCCAGTCATGGATTGGATCTGTAGTCTTCGAATTAGCTTTCTCCTTTCTGGTTTGGAGAAGCCTAATTTCTCAAGACTGGTATTTAGGCATATCCCATGAATAGCGGTATAAATGAATGCATCTGGCTAAGTGGTTAGGATATTCAGCCCACGATCGAAAGGAAATGAGTTGAATACCTACCGGCGCGCTGTGTTCTTTAGCAAGATACTTTTCGTCAAAAGTTTTCAGGGAAGTTGCTGCTAAATCATCGGGATTTTCCAAGTTGCATCGAAATCCTCAGAACATTCAAGGAAATAATAGGAATTTTCTAAGTTACTCCCAAATCCTCGGAATTTCCAGGAGTTTGCTCCTAAATTCTCGGAATTATCCAGGAAGTTGCTCCCAAATCAACGGTACTTTCTAGGAAGTTACTCCTAAACCCTCGGATCTTCCCAGGAAGTTACTCCTAAA
>NC_068991.1:60065516-60067767 GCF_001194135.2 Octopus bimaculoides
TTAATCAAAACTTCTTGAAAAGATTTTCAAAATTTTGGTCAAAACTTTTGAAAAGTTTTTCAAAATTTAACTCAAAACTTTTTGAAAAGTTTTTCAAAATTTTCGTCAAAACATGAAAAGTTTTTCAAAATTTTATTTTCGTCAAAAGTTTTCAGGGAAGTTGCTGCTAAATCATCGGGATTTTCCAAGTTGCATCGAAATCCTCAGAACATTCAAGGAAATAATAGGAATTTTCTAAGTTACTCCCAAATCCTCGGAATTTCCAGGAGTTTGCTCCTAAATTCTCGGAATTATCCAGGAAGTTGCTCCCAAATCAACGGTACTTTCTAGGAAGTTACTCCTAAACCCTCGGATCTTCCCAGGAAGTTACTCCTAAATACTCGGATCTATCCAGGAAGTTACTTCTAAACCCTCGGAAATTTCCAGGCAGTTGCTCCTATATACTCGGAACTTTCCAGGAAGTTGCTCCTAATTCTTCGAAACTTTACAGGAATTTACTCCTAAATCCTCTGAATTTTCCAGGATGTTTCTCCTAAATCCTCGGAATTTCCAGGAAGTTGCACCTAAATACACAGAACTTCCAGGAAGAGGCTCATAATCCTCGGAATTTTCCAGGAAGATGCTCCTAAAACTTTGCAAATTTCCAGGAAATTGCTATTAAAACCTTGCAACTTTCCCGGAAGTTGCTCCCAAATCATCGGAACTTTCTAGGAAGTTGCTATGAAATCCCCGGAACTTTCCAGGAAGTTACTCTTAAATCCTTAGAACTTTCTAGGAAACCACGGAGTTTTCCAAGAAGTTCCTCCTAAGCCCTCGGAAATTTTCAGGAATTTGCTCTTAAATCCTCTTAAATTTCCAGGTAATTGCTCCTAAATCCACGAAACTTTCCAGGAAGTTGCTCCTAAATCCTCGGAACTTTCCAGGAAGTTGCTCATAAATCCTCGTAACTTTCCAGGAAGTTGCCCCCAAATCCTAGGAACTTTCAAGAAAATCATCGAAATTTTTCAGGAAGTTGTTCGTACATACACGGAAAATTCCTGGAAGTTGCTCCCAAATCCTCGGAACTTTTCAGGAAGTTGCTCCTAAACACTCGGAACTTTCCAGGATGTTGCTTTTAAATACTCGAAATTTCCCAGATAATTGGCCCTAAATCCTCGGAACTTTACTGGAAGTTGCTCCTAAAACCTCCCAACTTCCGAAGAAGTTCCTCCTAAATCCGCGGATCTATTTAGGAAGTTACTTCTAAACACTTGGAACTTTCCAGGCAGTTGCTCCTAAATCCTCGGAACTTTCCAGGTAAAGCTCGGAATTTTCAAGGAAGATTCCCTAAATCCTCGGAACATCCCAGGAAGTTGCTCCTAAAACCTCGGAACTTTCCAGTAAAACCTAGGAATTTCCACGAAGTGGCTCCTAAATACTCGGAACTTTGCAGGAAGATGCACTAAAACCTCGGAACATTCCAGGCAGTTGCTCTTAAATCCTCAGAACTTTCCAGGAAGTTGCTATGAAATCCTAGGAACATTCCAAAAAATTACTCCTAAATCCTTGGAAATTTCAAGGAAATCCTCGGAGTTTTCCAGGAAGTTGCTCCTAATTCATCGGAACTTACGTACTTGCATATGTAAGTGCGTACGTTCATACGTACATGCGTACGTGCTTACGTACGTGCATACGTACGCTTGAAGTAAGCGGTTCGGCAAAGCAGAGCGATAAAATGCACAATCCCACCCATAACTTAGCAGTTCTGCATTGGAGATCGATAAAATGCCTCCCTAATTAGCGGTTGAGCAATTCAGATCGATAAAATGCTCCCCTCTGAAAATTATCGGTTCGGCCATGGCGATTGATACAATGCCCCCGCATAACTTAGCGGTTCAGCAATGGAGATCGATAAAATGGACCCACCCGATACTTTCTGGAAAGTTCTGAGGACTTAGGAGCAACTTCATAGAAAATTCTGATGATTTCCTGGAAAATTCTGGGGATTTCCTGGAAAGTTCCGAGGATTTAGGAGCAACTTCCTGGAAAGTTCTGATGATTTCCTGGAAAATTCCGACGATTGAGGTACAACTTCCAAGAAAGATCCGAGGGGTTACGAGCAACATCCTGGAAAATTCCGAGGATTTATTGGAAAGTTTCGAGGGTTGAGGAGCAACTTCCTAGAAAGTTCCGACGATTTAGGAGGAACTTGCTGGAAAATTCCGAGGGTGTCCTGGAAAGTTCCCAGGAATTTTGGAGCAAAATGCTGGAA
>NC_068991.1:60068786-60069706 GCF_001194135.2 Octopus bimaculoides
CAACAGGAAAAAGGAGGAAGGAATAACACGGAGACCATACGTTGCGTAGTGAAACTAACTTTTTCTTTTTACATGATCAAAACAATACATCATCAATACAAAACAGCATAACAGTAATTCTGAAATTAACATGTGACATCTAACAATAGCGTTTCCAATCAGAGTTCATATATCAAGTCAATTAAAAGTTCTTTCACTTCGTTGTTTTTCTTTTCTTTTCTGCCATTTAACAAGAGTTAGCACAGTTCTTTCTTTTCTTTTAAAACATGTAACGACAAGCACATTTTTCTTTGAAGAATATTTACACAAACCTTTACCGCAAGAATTTCCTTTCCTTCAAAACTCCCACTACAATCCACAAGAAGTGACCAACATAGTAGTCTACTACAATCTTTTGGCTGCCACAATAGTCCCATCTCTCTGCCCCTCTCTCTCGTTGCTTCAGTCCCTATCTGCTGACTGGTACTTTCTCACCATAGGCTCTCTCTCTCTCAGCCTCTTTCTGTCAGCCTCTCTGTTCATCTTGCTGACCGCTGCTGTCACATACTCGTTCTTCACTGGCCCGCGTTCTTCATCCAACTCCGTCAACCAACTGCTCAATGCCAACTATCGCTCCCGTATTTATGAGAGATACCGTACCCAGCAGTCCTACGTTACCCCCTCCACAGTTGGGTCAGTTTAGTACAGTTCCTTAACTTGTTTTTCTGAACTTTCGGTGACCGGAAAGGGTCACCGATCACTCCTACGCTAAAAATAACTGTACTTGTTCACAGGACAAAGGAAATACCATTATCCTCAACAACCAGAATACGGTTTCAAACCCAGCTCGGGAAATAGGGATATAACATTAATTTGTTTTTCGGTGGTCGCATCACTACCCCTTCCCTAGTTCTTTGTCGTCCCGACAAAAGTAAACAACG
>NC_068991.1:60070256-60072104 GCF_001194135.2 Octopus bimaculoides
TTTTCCGCCTGGGGTTATGAAACCACACTTCATCACCCTCCTTAAAATCGACTTCACTAGCCCTGGGTCGTGCCGACGCTTCATTACTTCACCTGAAAACTTCAGGGCTTCTCTAACTTGCTGGTGTACCTCAGTCAGACTTTCCTGCAGATACTTCACATAGCTGGAGGTTTCCCTGGGCAGTTCCTCCCCTGGTGGTCTTCCCATTAACAGATCAACCTGTAGCCTTACTTCATGGCCCAACATCAACTTCGCAGGTGAGTAGCCAGTGGTCTCGTGTGTCGCCGATCGATATGCGAGCGATAGCGCAGGTAGCTTCAGATCCCATTCCATCTGTCCTTCTACACTATATTTAGCCAGTTCCTGTTCCAGTGTCTAGTTAAACTTCTCCACCATCCCGTCCGATTGTGGTCTCATTGGGGGTTGTCCCGGTTTTCTTTATCCCCAACAGCTTACAGCACTCCTGTAACACAGCCGATTCAAAGCTCCTACCTTGATCGGAATGTAACTCCTGGGGCACCCCGAACCGGCAGAAGAACTGATCTACCAATACCTGCGCGACCGTTGTAGCTTCCATATCACGGATGGCATAGGCCTCAGGCCACTTCGTGAAGTAGTCCATGGTCACACATATGTACTTGTTTCCTCTTTCCGTGAGTGGCAACGGCCCAGCAATATCCGCAGCTACCCTTTCCATGGGTACACCCACTTGGTATAACTGCAGAAGGGCACAACCCCGCTTCTTCGGTCCCTTCTTGGCGCAACGCACATCACAATAACGACACCATTCCTGGACGTCCTGGCGCATGCCCGTCCAATAGAATCTATGCCGCAGTCGATTCAAGGTTTTCTTCACCCCCAGATGTCCACTGGTAATCTGGTTATGGGCTTCTTCCAACAGCTCAGGCCTCATCTTCTTGGGTATCACCAACTGCCAATACTTATTAAGGCCATCTGGTGTCTCCCATCGCCTCTCGAGCAGCCCATCGTTCAAACGAAGAAGGTCCCACTGGCCCCAATAGCTTTTAGTTTCAGGGCTGGACCTGGATATATCCTCCCAAGATGGTCTCGCTGATCCCTGCTGCAGCCACTCTACCACTGGCCCTAAGTCGGCATCTTCCATCTGCCTCTTTTGCACTTCTCCGGTGGCCACTGATCCAGTCACCGTGGTACGTCTACACTTTTTACTGTGCTCTTCTCTTCCACCCACTCGTGTGCTGTCAATCACAGACCCTGCACGCCGTCTCGAGTGTGGGGCTCCTTTGGAACGTCTGGCTGGTGGTTGCCCCTTAAAACCAGCTCTTCTTAGTTTTCCGACTCTTTATTTCTTGTTGAGCAGTCATAACTCATGTGTCCCTTTTTCTTGCAACACCTACATTCGCCCTTGAAAACAGATCCTGCTCTATCGTTCTGTTTCTTCTCTTGCCGCCAACTGTAGCAGTCCCGCCGCCTGTGTCCACATTTCCCACAGTGCCAACAACACACACCAGTCATCTCTTCCTTCCGCTCACAAAGTTTTCGACTATTTCCAAGTCCTTCAACTTCACGGACTGTTCCTCTCCTTGCCTTGAATCCGGAGCTGCAACTCACCCGGAAATTTCAGGTGCTAGTTTTGACGTAGGACTCGAACTCCAGAGCCCTAGCCAACGCCTCCTGCATCGTACCTGGCCGTGTCTGTTTCACCTGGACCTTCAGATCTACATTGTCCAGCGCATCGATGAACTGTTCCTTTAGAAGAAGAGATAAGAGTTCGGGGGTAGCTGTAGGGTATGCCTTGTGTACCGTGCTTTCCAAATCATGGGCAAGCTGCTGTAGAGGCTCCCCTCGAGCTCTAACACGGGTGCGGAA
>NC_068991.1:60072204-60074501 GCF_001194135.2 Octopus bimaculoides
AGAGAGACATGAGCGACAGAGAGAGATGAGCGAGAGAGAGAGTGGAGCGACAGAGAGAGAAGAGCGAGAGAATGAGAGGACAAATAGAGAGAGAGAACAGCGAGAGTAGGAGGAACGAGAGAGAGAGAGAGGAGCAAGTGAGAGAGGAACAATAGAGAGAGGAGCGAGAGAGAGAGGAGCAACAGAGAGAGAGTGGAGCGTGAGAAAGAGGAACCAGAGTGATAGAGGACCGAGAGAGAGAGGAGCGAGAGAGAAAGAAGTGCGAGAGAGAGGGGAGCGAGAGAGGGAGAGGTGCGAGAGAGAGTGAAGAGCGAGAGAGAGCGGAGCGAGAGACAGAGTAGCAAGAGAGAGGAGCATACATACTAACGTAGGCACGAACGTACATCCATAGATACGTACGTAGGTACGTACGTACATCCAACCATACGTACGTGGTTACGTACGTACATACATACATACGTACATACATACATACGTACGTAGTTACGTACGTACATCCATACATAATTAGGTAGGTACGTACGTACACCCATACATACTTCCGTAGTTACGTAGGTACATCCATACATACGTTCATAGGTACGTACGTACATCCTTACATACGTACGTAGGTACTACGTACATCCATACATACGTACGGAAGCACGTACGTACATACATACATATGTAAGTAGGCATGTACGTACATCCATACATACTAACTTAAGCACGTAAGTACATCCATACATACGAGAGAGAGAGAGAGATGGACATAGAAAGATAGAGATACAGCGAGAGAAGAGTGAGAGAGAGAGGAGCGAGAGAGAGAGAGGAGCGAGAGAGAGAGGAGCGAGAGAGATAGGGAATCGATAGAGAGGGAATCGAGAGAGAGGAGCGAGAGGGAGAAAGGATCGAGAGAGAGAGCGAGGTGCGAGAGAGAGAAGAACAAGAGAGAGAGAGAGGTGCGAGAGAGAGAAGAACATGAGAGAGAGAGATGCGAGAGAGAGAAGAACGTGAGAGAGAGAGATGCGAGAGAGAGTGAAGAACAAGAGAGAGAGGTGAGAGAGAGAGAGAGGAGCGAGAAAGAGATAATTGCGAGAGAGAGAGAATAGCGAGAGAGAGAGTTGCAATAGAGAGAGAGATCGGAGCGAGAGAGACAGCGAGAGATAGAGAGAAGGAGAGAGAACAAGAGAGACAGAAAGATAGACAGAGACAGAGATAGAGCGAGAGAAAGAGAGGGAGAGAGAGAAAGGGAGAGAGAGAGGGAGAGAGAGAGGGCGAGAGAAAGGGAGTGAGCGAGAGAGAGAGAAACAGAGAGAGAAACAGGGAGAGAAAGAGAGAGAGAGACAGAGACAGAGAGACAGAGATGGAGAGAGAGATAGAGACAGAGATAGAGAGAGAGATAGAGACAGTGAAACAAAGATGGAGAGACACAGAGAGATAGAGAGAGAGACAATGATGGAGAGAAAGAGTTAGTTTCCGTTAGTTTCCGGAAACGAACGGCAACTTCCGTTACTTCCCGTTAGTTTCCGTTACCTCCCGTTAGTTTCCGTTAATTTCCATTACTTTCCGTTATTTTCCGATAATTTCCGTTGGTTTTCGTTACTTCCCGTTAGTTTCCGTTGGTTTCCGTTAGTTTCCGTTCGTTTCCGTTACTTTCCGTTACTTTCAGTTAGTTTCAGCTATTTTCCGTTAGTTTTCGCTACTTTCAGTTACCTTCCGTTAGTTCCCATTGGTTTCCGTTAGATTCCGTTACTTTCCGTTAGTTTCCGTTACTTTCCGTTAGTTTCCGTTACTTTACGTTAGTTCCCGTTAGTTTCCGTTAGTTTCTGTTAGTTTCCGTTACTTTCCGTTAGTGTCCATCGGTTTCCGTTAGTTTCCGTTAGTTTCCGTTACTTTCGGTTAGTTTCGGTTAGTTTCCGTTACTTTCCGTTAATTTGCATTCGTTTCTGTTAGTACTTGTTACTTTCCGTTAGTTTCCTCTAGTTTCCGTTACTTTCCGTTACTTTCCGATACCTTCCGTTACTTTCCGTTAGTTTCCCTTACTTTCCGTTAGTTTACCTTACTTTCCGTTAGTTTCCGTTATTTTATGTTCGTTTCCGTTACTTACCGTTATTTTATGTTAGTTTCCGTTACTTTCCGTTAGTTGCCGTTACTTTACGTTACTTTCTGTTAGTTTCCGTTAGTTTCCGTTACTTTCCGTCATTTTCCGTTACTTCAAAATCAACTTTGTTGAAGATTCCAGGAATGTCCTGGAAAGTCCCAAGGATTTAAAGTAAACTTTGGGGGAAGATTCCGAGCATTTCATGGAAAGTTCC
>NC_068991.1:60075853-60077101 GCF_001194135.2 Octopus bimaculoides
GGTTTTCGTTACTTCCCGTTAGTTCCCGTTGGTTTCCGTTAGTTTCCGTTCGTTTCCGTTACTTTCCGTTACTTTCAGCTATTTTCCGTTAGTTTTCGCTACTTTCAGTTACCTTCCGTTAGTTCCCGTTGGTTTCCGTTAGATTCCGTTACTTTCCGTTAGTTTCCGTTACTTTCCGTTAGTTTCCGTTACTTTCCGTTACTTTCCGTTAGTTTCCGTTAGTTTCCGTTACTTGCCGTTACGTCCCGTTCGTTTCCGTTACTTTCCGTGATTTTCCGTTAGTTCACGTTAGTTTCCGTTAGATTCCGTTAGTTGCCGTTCGTTTCCGTGACTTTCCGTTATTTCCCGTTACTTTCAGTTACTTTCAGCTATTTTCCGTTAGTTTCCGCTACTTTCAGTTACCTTCCGTTAGTTCCCGTTGGTTTCCGTTAGATTCCGTTACTTTCCGTTAGTTTCCGTTGGTTTCGGTTACTTTCGCTTAGTTTCCGTTGGTTTCGGTTACTTTCGGTTTGTTTCCGTTGGTTTCGGTTACTTTCCGTTAGTTTCGGTTAGTTTCCGTTACTAAACCTTAGTTTCCGTTAGTTTCTGTTAGTTTCCGTTACTTTCCGTTAGTGTCCGTCGGTTTCCGTTAGTTTCCGTTAGTTTCCGTTACTTTCGGTTAGTTTCGGTTAGTTTCCGTTACTTTCCGTTAATTTGCATTCGTTTCCGTTAGTACTTGTTACTTTCCGCTAGTTTCCGTTACTTTCCGTTACTTTCCGATACCTTCCGTTACTTTACGTTAGTTTCCCTTACTTTCCGTTAGTTTGCCTTACTTTCCGTTAGTTTCCGTTATTTTATGTTCGTTTCGGTTACTTACCGTTATTTTATGTTAGTTTCCGTTACTTTCCGTCATTTTCCGTTACTTCAAAATCAACTTTGTTGAAGATTCCAGGAATGTCCTGGAAAGTTCCAAGGATTTAAAGTAAACTTTGGGGGAAGATTCCGAGCATTTCATGGAAAGTTCCGAGGAATTAGATTCAACTTTAGTTTCCGTTAGATTCCGTTAGTTTCCGTTACTTGCCGTTACTTCCCGTTCGTTTCCGTTACTTTCCGTTATTTTCCGTTAGTTCACGTTAGTTTCCGTTAGATTCCGTTAGTTTCCGTTAGTTTCCGTTAGTTTCCGTTGGTTTCCGTTAGTTTCCATTATTTTATGCTAATTTCCGTTACTTTCCGTTAGTTGCCGTTACTTTCCGTTACTTTCCGTTAGTT
>NC_068991.1:60077680-60079889 GCF_001194135.2 Octopus bimaculoides
TTACCGTTATTTTATGTTAGTTTCCGTTACTTTCCGTCATTTTCCGTTACTTCAAAATCAACTTTGTTGAAGATTCCAGGAATGTCCTGGAAAGTTCCAAGGATTTAAAGTAAACTTTGGGGGAAGATTCCGAGCATTTCATGGAAAGTTCCGAGGAATTAGATTCAACTTTAGTTTCCGTTAGATTCCGTTAGTTTCCGTTACTTGCCGTTACTTCCCGTTCGTTTCCGTTACTTTCCGTTATTTTCCGTTAGTTCACGTTAGTTTCCGTTAGATTCCGTTAGTTTCCGTTAGTTTCCGTTAGTTTCCGTTGGTTTCCGTTAGTTTCCATTATTTTATGCTAATTTCCGTTACTTTCCGTTAGTTGCCGTTACTTTCCGTTACTTTCCGTTAGTTTCCGTTACTTTCCGTTTGTTCCCGTTAGTTTCCGTTACTTGCCGTTATCTTCCGTTAGTTCACGTTAGTTTCCGTTAGATTCCGTTAGCTTCCGTTAGTTTCCGTTAGTTTCCGTTTTCCGTTAGTTTCCGTTACCTCCCGTTAGTTTCCGTTACTTCCCTTCAGTTTCCGTTAGTTTCCGTTCGTTTCCGTTACTTTCCGTTAATTTCCGTTACTTTCAGTTAGTTTCAGCTACTTTCCGTTAGTTTCCGTTTCTTTCCGTTACTTTCCGTTACCTTCCGTTAGTTCCCGTTGGTTTCCGTTAGTTTCCGTTACTTTCCGTTAGTTTCCGTTAGTTTCGGTTACTTTCGGTTAGTTTCCGTTGGTTTCGGTTACTTTCCGTTAGTTTCCGTTATTAACCCTTAGTTTCCGTTAGTTTCCGTTAGTCTCCGTTACTTTCCGTTAGTGTCCGTCGGTTTCCGTTAGTTTCCGTTAGTTTCGGTTAGTTTCCGTTAGTTTCCGTTAATTTCCATTCGTTTCCGTTAGTATCCGTTACTTTCCGTTAGTTTCCGCTAGTTTCCGTTACTTTCCGTTACTTTCCGTTAGTTTGCGTTAGTTTCCCTTACTTTCCGTTAGTTTCCGTTACTTACCGTTATTTTATGTTAGTTTCCGTTACTTTCCGTTAGTTGCCGTTACTTTCCGTTACTTTTTGTTAGTTTCCGTTAGTTTCCGTTACTTTCTGTCATTTCGCGTTACTTCAAAATCAACTTTCTTGAAGATTCCAGGAATGTCATGGAAAGTTCCAAGGATTTAAAGTAAACTTTGGGGAAGATTCCGAGAATTTCATGGAAAGTTCCGAGGAATTCGATTCAAATTTATTTTCCGTTAGATTCCGTTAGTTTCCGTTAGTTCCCGTTAGTTTCCGTTACTTTCCGTTAGTTTCCGTTAATTCCCGTTAGTTTCCGTTACTTTCCGTTAGTTCCCGTTAGTTTACGTTGCTTTCCGTTAGTTTCCATTATTTTATGCTAATTTCCGTTACTTTCCGTTAGTTGCCGTTACTTTCCGTTACTTTCCGTTAGTCTCTGTTAGTTTCTGTTAGTTTCCGTTAGATTCCGTTAGTTTCCGTTAATTTCCGTTAGTTTCCGTTACTTTCCTTAGTCCGTTACTTTAAAATCAACTTTCTGGAAGATTCAGGGTATGTACTGGAAAGTTCGAAGAAATGAAAATCAACTTTGTTGAATATTCCGAGGATTTCATAGAAAATTCCGAGGACTTCATGGAAAGTTCCGGTGATTTTCCTTGAAATTTCCGAGGACGTCATCTAAAGTTCCTGGAAAAATTTAAAGATTTCCTGGAAAGTTCCGAGGATTTCATGGAAGGTTCCTAGGATTTAAGATCAACTTGCTGAAAAATGTATCGTACGTAAGAATGAACGAACAAACGAACGAAGAAAAGAACGAACGAACAAATAAACGAACGAACGAATATACGTTCGTACGTACGAATGAACGAACGAATGAATGTACGTTCGTACGTACGAATGAACGAAAGTATGTATGTACGTACGTACGAAAGAATGAACTAACGAACGAACAAAACGAACGAACAAATGAACAAATGAACAAACGTAAGTACGTACGTATGGAAATTTTCGAGGATTTAAGTTCGACTTCGTGGAAAATTCCTGGAAAATTCCTGAAAGATTCTGAAGATTTCCTTGAAATTTCCGAGGATTTCACGGAATATTGCGAGGATTTAAGATCGACTTCCTGGAAAATTCCGCGGGTTTCATGGAATGATCCGAGGCTTTAAATCGACTTCCTGGAAAGATCAG
>NC_068991.1:60079899-60082180 GCF_001194135.2 Octopus bimaculoides
TCCGCAGATTTCCTGGAAATTTCGGAGGATTTCCAGGAAATTTCCGAGGACTTCATGGAAAGTTACGAGGATTTAATGGAAAGTTCCATGGAATTCATAGAAAGTTTCGAAGATCTAAGCTCGGCTTCCTGTAAAATTCCAAGGGTTTCATGGAAAATTCCGAGGTTTTAAAATGAACTTCATGTAAGATTCCGAGGATTTGATGTAAAATTCCGAGGATTTGATGTAAAATTCCGATGATTTCCTGGAAATTTCCGAGGATTTAAGTTCGACATCCTGGAAAATTCCAAGGACTTCCTGGAACGAACGAAATATCGAACGAATGAAAGAACGAACGAAAGATCGTATATACGTATGTAAGAAAGAACGAACGAACGAACGAAGGAAAGAACAAACGAACGAACGTAGGTACGTACGTACGAAAGACAGAATGTACGAAAGAACGAACGTACGTACGTACTAACTAACGAAAGAATGAACGAACGGAAAACGTAGGTACGTACGTACGAACAAACGAACGAACGTAAGTACAAATGGACGAACGAGCGTACGTACGTACGTGCGTACAAACGAACGTACGTTCATACATCCGTACGTACGAACAGACAAACGAGTGAACGAACGTACGTACGTTCGAAAAAATGGAAGGAAGTACGTACGAACGAACGAAAGAACGAACGAAATGAAAGAACGAACGTACGAACGAACGAAAGAACGACCGAACGAACGAACGTACGTTTGTACGTACAAACATACGTAAGAACGAATGAACGAACGTACGTACGTAAGAAAGTACGAACGAAAGAACGAAAGAACTAACGAATGAAAGTACGTCCGAACATAGGTACGAACGAACGAACGAATGAACGAACAAACAAACGAAGATACGTACATACAAACAAATGAAAAAAGAACGAACGAACGTACGTACGTTTGTACGCACGAACCAACGTACGTACGTTTGTACGCACGAACGAACGAACGTACGAAAGAGCGATCGGACGAACAAACGTACGTAAGTACTAATGAACGAACGAACCAACGAACGTAGGTACGTAATTACGATTGAACGAACGAACGAACGAACGAACGAATGTACCTACCTAAGGACGTAAGAACGAACGATAGAACGTACGAACATACGTAATTTCGTATGTAGGTAGGCACAAAATAACAAAAGAACGAAGAAACGTACGAACGAACGATCGAAAGAACGAAAGAACGAATGAACGAACGAACATACGACCGAATGAACGAACGAACAAAAGTATCTACGTACGTACGTACGAACAAACGTATGTATGTACGCACGAATGAACGAACGTACGGACTATCGAACGAACCAACCAACGTACGTAAGTTCGTACGTACGAATGAACGAACGAAAGACCATACGTACGTACGAAGGAACGAAAGGACTAACGAAAAAAAGAACGTAAGAACGAACGAACGAAAGTACGCAATTACATACGTACCTAGGTACGAACGAACGAACGAATAAACGAGCGAAAAATCGAACGAACGAAAGAAGGAACGAACGTACGAACGAACGAACGAACGAAAGAATCACTGAACCAACGCAAGTACGTAGGAAAGTACGAAAGAAAGAACGAACGAAGTAACGAATGAACGTACGTACGAACGTAGGTACGAAAGAACGAAAGTACGAACGAAAGAACGAAAGTACGTACGTACGAACGAATGAACGAACGAACAAACGAATGAACGTACATACGAACAAACGAAAAATGAACGAACGAACGAACGTACGTACGTATGTACGCACGAACGAACGAAGGAACGATTGAACGAACGTATGTAAGAACGAACGAAAGAACGCACGTAGGTATTTACGTACATACGAACGAACGAATAAACGAACGTACGTACCTACGAACGAAAGATCAATCGAACAAACGAACGTACGTACGTACGTATGTACGAACGAACGAGTAAAATAATACACGCGCGCGCGCACCCACCCACACGCACATACACACACACACATGGAGTTACTGGTTTTTAGGTGAGCAGCTAAAGAGTCGATGGGCCTCATCTGTTTTGGGTTCATTGGGGTATCTGTGACTGACCTTCTTCCAGAGTCAATTCCGTGACATGCAGAGTGATTCAAAGATGGGACCTTGGCAGATACTACTACTTTGTATCAGAGTAGACTCATGAAATATAGTAGCAAATATGTCGTTTTGCACTTCTTAAGGCCCTTCGGCTCCCGAACCAGCGCCCTGTTATTCGATGCAGTTAAAATTCATATCAAGAACTT
>NC_068991.1:60083118-60084403 GCF_001194135.2 Octopus bimaculoides
TAAGGCCGCGAGCTGGCAGAATTGTTAGCACGCCGGGGAAAATGCTTAGCGGCATTTTGTTCTTTGTCACGTTCCACCGAGGCAGATTTTGCCTTTCATCCTTTCCGGGTCGATAAAATGAGTATAAGTTGAACACTGGAGTCAACGTAATCAATTTAACGCCTATCCCCAAAACTGCTAAAATTTGGAATCAGTAGTCTAAGGGAAATAACTAATAAAAAAAATATAATTCTTATTTCCCTTTAAGTTATATGTGACCGTCACGAAAGTTACAAATTTATAAGTGCAGCAGTGCATAACTCCGCACGCCTTCACAAAGTTAACTAATACCTGAAAATAATTCACTGCATTGTAAGCGGGCACACACAACACATAAACTGAAATATTTATGGTTCATCTTTGTTCGGTGTCATATGAAGTTCGATGACTGAATTTAAGCTCTGGCAAAATCATTAAGAAGGCCTTGATCTGTTCGGAGCAATAGCAGAAAACACTTGCCCAAGAGGCCACGCAGTGGGACAGGCTACTAAGCGAGTTTCTTAACCTCATCGCAAAACTTGCACCCATTACAGAAAAATAAAGCAATATATATATATATATATATATATATATATATATATATATTGTCCACTTATACTAATGGTTCTCAATTGGGGTTCATATGGCCTACGAACGCCTATTTAAGATTTTGTTGTAAAAATTTACCTCCAATAAACTGGTTATATTTCTTCAATACACAAAATATTTCAACGATTTCTTTTTATACAATTTCTAATAATATTTAATTATAAAAATATAACACAATTAAAAAAAAATGGCTATGAGGACCCACCCGAGTAAAATATGAATCGAAGGGGTCCACAGGTAAAATATATGGTTGAGAACCACTGACTTAAACTATCATTTTGACCCCTTTTCTT
The DNA here is from genome assembly GCF_001194135.2 of Octopus bimaculoides. Taxonomy (NCBI): domain Eukaryota; kingdom Metazoa; phylum Mollusca; class Cephalopoda; order Octopoda; family Octopodidae; genus Octopus; species Octopus bimaculoides. The sequence goes on from NC_068991.1 coordinate 60,084,039, forward strand.
CATGAGACTGATTAATAGGGAAATTTGAAAATAAGCCACAAAAACTCAGGAAGCAACAAAATTATAAAGGTCTACCTTAACTGCTTTACTCCAAAAGAAATCATACACTTTCTTATATCTATAACTAATGATATCAAAACAGCCAAATTATTAAATTTGGAAACAGGCCAAAAATTTTCAGGATCTTAAAGTCTCAATAAGTTCCAAGTGAAGTAGAATCGTACATCCATCACCTTCTTTAGGTACAAGCATGGCTGTGTCGTTAGGAAACTCGCTTTGCAGCTACTTGATTTCGAGTACAGTCCACTGCATGGCATTTCGGTTAAGTGTTTCCAACTATAACCGCGGACCGAATAATGGCTTGT
>NC_068991.1:60084685-60085182 GCF_001194135.2 Octopus bimaculoides
TTCAGGATCTTAAAGTCTCAATAAGTTCCAAGTGAAGTAGAATCGTACATCCATCACCTTCTTTAGGTACAAGCATGGCTGTGTCGTTAGGAAACTCGCTTTGCAGCTACTTGATTTCGAGTACAGTCCACTGCATGGCATTTCGGTTAAGTGTTTCCAACTATAACCGCGGACCGAACAATGGCTTGTAAGCGAATTTAGTAGACGGAAAATGTGTGAAAGCTCCTCCAATATATACATACATACATATATATATATATATATATATAATCTTTTATTTCTTTCAGTCATTAGACTGCAGCCATGCTGGAGCACCGCCTTGAAGAGTTTTTAGTCGAATGCATCGACCCCAGCACTATTTTTTTTTACCATCTGGTACTTATTCTATCGGGCCTCTTTTGTTGAACCATTAAGTTACAGGGACTTAAACACGCCAACACCGGTTATTAAGCGGCAATGGAGGACAAACACAAATAGAAAGCCTATACGCGCGCGCG
>NC_068991.1:60085192-60085702 GCF_001194135.2 Octopus bimaculoides
ATATATATATATATATATGCCCATACACACATTTACATACTCATATACACATGTCTCTCTCTCTACACACGCATATACATATACATGTATACGCATATATATATGTATAAATATGTACACACACACGGTGCATAAGGGTGAACGTCATGCACGTCTCCTTCCTTTATACGTATATGTATATACATACGCTTGTATATTTGCGGTTGTAGGTGTGTTGATTGATAGGAGGGTGTACATGTATATATATATATATGTACCTCTATACATATGTATATATGCATATTCATGTATGTGGCGAGGGTAAATATATGCCTGTACGAGTGTGCATATATGTATATGTTTATGTTTGTGTATGAGTATACTTATTTGTTTAAATGTCTAATATAAGTGTAGGCATATATCTATGTGAGGATGCAGCTATGTATACATATATACGTAGAGAGAGATGTGTATGTGAGCATGTAAACGTGTGTATGGGCATATATATATATATATATATATATATATATA
>NC_068991.1:60086374-60095030 GCF_001194135.2 Octopus bimaculoides
ATATATACCAAACTAGTTTCAAAAATGTTTTTTGTTTATCAATGGTAAAAGAAACCATTTCCTGAACAAAACCTGGTTTCATTCGATGTAATAAACTTCTACACCTTGATCCCTCATGAATACGGAATAATAGCTATACAATACTGGCTGGAAAATTTCCCAAATGGTATTCTTGACCGAATCGGAAAAGAATTCATCGTTGAAGGAATAAAATTCATCCTACAGAACAACTTCAATTTCGACGAAAACACTTATAGACAAAAATCGGGCACGGCAATGGGAACGAGGGTAGCGCCTACTTTTGCCAACCTTGTCATGGCATACTTGGAAGTCCAAATATACGAACACGCTAGATTGAAATTTGGAGACAACTTCCCAAAATACTTACTCACCAACTGAAACACTACCTAGATGACTGTTTCATCCTGTGGCCACATAACCTTGAACAACTCTCAAAATTTAAAAACGTCATCTTATAAAATGTTTACGATAGTTGATTTATGGAAAAAATTATAATGTTAAATTTTTGAAATGCAAATATGTGAATGAAGATTTAATTTGTAGTCGAAATAGTACTGAATCTTTTGATACCCCATACGTCAAAATCTGTAACCCGGTTTTGGAATGCATAAAGAATATATATATATATATAGGACAGACTTCTTTCAAACTGAAAGTGTTATCTCACATTACAACAGCGAGGTAATACTGAAATAGTGTAAGAGATAAGAGATTGCTCTAGGCTCGCATTAGACAAGAAGCTGGAAATTTATTTGGCCCATGACACTGCATGGATCTTGGCTTTTGTATTTGATGACTGTTGCTTTAAGTATTTTATTTCGATTTTATGTATAAATGTATGTATGAGCCAATGAGGGAGACCTCTACATGGCAGCTAGACCTGGTAGAAATAGCAGTCAAATCTCACTCAAAACACCCTACTGTCTTAATCCGACAGTTCTGCCTATTATGTATCAGGTCATCCCATAAGTTCTGTCTGAATTTTGAATAAAGAAAACAAGTGATCAAATGTTATATTTAATTGAAAGTTAATCATCAATGTACTTTCCCTGATTATCTATGACTTCCTTCCATCTATTTACAAGCTTCTTAATCCCAAAAATAGTAATTCTCATTATGAAACTAACAATTCTGAAAATCTTTTTAGATTACAGAACGCCCTGCTCTCTCATATATCCATGTTTAAAATTTCAGCGCGATCGAATGAACAACACTCAAGTTATAAGTGCACAGACAGACAGATAGACAGACAGAAAAGATTTTATATATTATATTATTATAAGAATATAAAATAATATCATGTTAATAAATTTTAATTTTTGAATTGACAACTGTATATCTCCATTTTCTATTCATTTTTATAAATTTAATATATACTCATGTGATTCGTAAGGTTTTTCTCTACAAAATTGGGTATTTAACAGTGGAGCGAATGAAAGATTGGAAGTTTTACATCCCTAGGAGTAAATAGAATTCCGACAACTGATAAAGGGTCCTTTCTCTGTGTTTACTTGTCTTGTTTTCCATTTTTTTCTCTCGTTGTTTACGTATTTCATGTTGTTTGCACAGTTGGTGGCATCCTGTACCCAATAGAAGATAAGAGAATTTTAGTAATCACGACAATTGTTACGACACATCTAGCATGATCCCTCACGGGTGGGACGCTTAATAACTGATTCAGGAGCAGCCGGTGGTGCAGATGTGTCTCTTCGGATAATAACTAGATGTAACTCGTTAAAATAACAGTTCTGCAATATTTCTTCTCATTTCGGAGAGCAACATTGTTACGATAACGATTCTTAAATAAATCAGCCGTCTGCCCAATGTAGACATACAACCCTCTCCTTGTATGCACGGTACATCTATATACAAGATTTGTATTCATATAGAGGTTCATCAATGGGCATTTTGATTTTTCTCTGCATGAGCATTTATCAAATTTATTTGTACATATGGCAGTTTTGACTTCACTCTCCGATATTGTTACCATAGATCCAGTAGGTAGATTATTGAACTGTTGTCGCATTTTGCTATCGTTTACGCGATGCATATGCTGCTCTAAATTAGCAGAGTTAGCGTAGGATACCTTCACGGTGTGCCGATTAAAAATAACATGGTATCTATTAGATTTAGGAAAACATTTGTCCAAAGCGGTATCAAATTTTCCGGCGATCTTGGTTGAAAAATGCGAACCGAAAATTGGGCTGAACCAGAGAACATCATGATTTCTATATTTGTTGTTTGACTTACTTGATCTAGTGTGTTGTACAGGATTGGAAATATTTACTGTGTTATGAGCAGTTGGATTATTGTGTCGTGTGTATCTATGAGTTTTCGTTGGTAGTTCATTGCCTTGAATAATTCTTCCTGGCCTGTATTCTCGATCTGAGTGAGTTCTCATACCATAACGTTGTGAAGGTGTACAATGTATATTATTATTGGAGGAATTAACAGTGTTGTGTATGCTTGCATCTTGTAGATACTGAATTTTCTCACGGTACCCAGCCCTAGCTAAAGTAGCATGTGATTCGAAAAGTTTTCTAGATATACATGCGGCGGGCTTGTTTCAGTTTCCGTACCAAATTCACTCACAAGGATTTGGTCGGCCTAAGGCTACAGAATAAGACACTTGCACAAGATTCCACGTAGTGGGATTGAACCTAGAAGCATATAGTTGGGAAGCAAGCTTCTCACCAAAGAGCCGCGCCTGAGCGTTTATCTTTTATATGTTTCAGTCTTCAGATAGCGGCCATACTGGGTCACAGCCTTAAAGAATTTTAATCGAACGAAATGACTCCTGTACTTATTTCTTTTAAGCCTGGTAGTAGTGATGATGGATTATCTTGGCAAAGCGCACTACAATTAATGGGGAATATTATGCTTCTCTGCAGCAGAAATTGCAGGATGCCATCAAAGCAGAGAGGTGTGGCATGCTGATCAAAGTAGTCCGCCTCTTTCAAGACAACGCCCCAGTTCACAATGTTCATGTTGCCCAGATGAAAGCACACTCCTGCTGCTATGAAATCCTTCCTTATCCCCTTTACTCTCCCGACCTCGCACCATCTGACTTCCACCTCTTTCCAACCATAAAGTCTTTCTTGAAGGGGAAGCACTTTTCAGATGATGAACTTATTTCCGCGGTAAAGTCTTAGCTCCAGATGCAATCTACCAACTTCTACAGACGAAGTCTTCATAGCTGCATAAAGCGATGGGAGAAGTGTGTCACTATTAGTGGTGGCTATGTAGAAAAGGGCTGATAATTATACTAAATTTCGTTTATCCCAGTCCTTGGGAAGTGGGTCAGGGGAAATCTTTAATGAACACCCCTCGTGTATACACACATATATACATACATATATATATATGTGTGGGTGTATGGGTGTATGGGTGTGTGGGTGTGTATTTGTCCCTCCCTATTGCTTGTCAGCCGGTGATTATTTGTTTACGACCCCATAGGTTAGGGATTTGGCAAAAGTTACCGTTAGAATAAATACCAAACTTTAAAAAAACTCGATTAAAAACGCTCCAAGGCGGTACTTCAGCATGGTCGCAGTCTAAAGACTGGAATAAGTAAAGGATAATAGCACTAGCTTTACATATTCCTTTTTATAAATCACAGAGTGGATTTTGCCCGTGACATACAACCACCATGCTTCTAGAATCAACAATTTGCTAGAAATAGTAGCCAAATATTTTCCAAACCACACTGATTGTCTTAAAAAAACACGAGAGAATACGTTAGTGAATAGTCGTGGATATCAAAAAGCGGTGATGTCACGGATGGAACGTTTGCAATAATTCTCTGTAATTTTTGGCCAGCAATTTTGAGAGGAGGTGAAAGTCGATCAGATTCCACTACTTGACTGGTTTTTTATTTTAACGAGTTCGAAAGGACGAATGATAAAGTCAACCTCGGCAGTAAATCGGAAGAAATACCGTTAGACATTTTGTACGACGCTCTAACAGTTCTACAGGCTTGCTGTCTTATGCTTGTAATTCTAAAGCCATTCGACTGAGGCTCAACACACTACCACAGAATGTCATACAAGAGATACAGGAGGTTTAAGCAACAAGAAAGCCCACACACCAACGAAGAAGCCCCTGAATGGTCGGTCAGTCTGCTAGACATAGCAGTCAAATTTCCTTTCTCTTCCGTTCCCAATTATACCGTACCATCTTAAAAAAAGAAAACTAATACATGAATAATGTTTAGATATACTAAAAGGCGGAATGGCCATAGCTAGCGTACATTAAATCATTTTTATTGTTAAGGATTCCTATTGTTATAATTGAAGTTTAACAAATAAGAATAACACTTAAAATAATACACAGTATTCTACTTAATGTCAGCATCAATAAAGCTTTTGACTTACTTCTCCGATATCTACTTGTACAGAAAATACTTAACTCCGCTTACAACAGGCATAGCTGTGCTGTAAAAAGTTTGTTTCCCAGAAATATAGGTGCTTGTTCAGTTCCACTGCGTGATACTTTAGCCAAATGTCTTCGACTGTAGCTACAGGTTGACCAAAATTTTGTTAGTGGATTTAGTTGACAGGCACTGAAAGAAGTCTATCATATATATACAGGGTGTGATGGGTAAATTGTCGCCCATTTTATATTTGTAATTTCGCGCACGCACATTGTCGTTTCATTTTGTCGACTACACAGTATAGTAGGGTCAGATGGGTACTGTCTGTGAGAAAAACAGCACCATGACGCAATTCACTCTGCCAGAAATTTGGAAACGACATGCTGTACTGCTTGGCATTCGTGCCGGAAGCTCCAAAACGAAGCGCAGGAAGCTCCAATACGAACATGTACCGCGAGTGGTAAAAATCCATTCACCATCATGGTGTTTAGAGTGACAACTAGTGATGGCGACGTTATACCTCCATTCATCTTTCCACACGGCCTCAGACTCAATACAGAGACCTACATCAAGTGCCTGGAGGAGGTAGTGCTTCCCAGGGTGAAGAGGGTGGCTGCTGGAAGACCCTATGTCTGGCAACAAGACTCTGCACTATGCCACACAAGCTGGAGAACCCAGTCATGACTATCAGACAATTTCTGCGGCCACATCATCCCTAACATCTGATCGTCTAACTCCCCAATTGCAACACCCTTGATGATTATGTGTGGGGCGCAGTTGAGCGAGAGACCAACTAAAGTCCTTGTAACACCAAAGATGAACTGAAGGAAAGGATTATGGCAGCATTCACCAACCTAATCAAGGAGACCGTCCGGAAGACTTGCAAGAGATTCCAAAGTCGTCTGGAGGCCGTGGTTGAAGCCAATGGCGATTTTATTGAATAAATTTACTCTTTAGTATTTCAAGATATTTTATGGGTGTTCAAAAAGTCTCTCCACAGTGAATGTTATGTTTCATCCTGACTCTAAGAGAGTCAGACACTCTCTCCAAGATGTATATCAAAACATGTGTAGAAGAGTCTGCTTATGTATTGAAAATGAAGGACGATACTTTCAACACCTCTTATAAAGTTTTTTAAAGACTTGTAAAGTCCAGTATATTCTTTTGTAGCCTTATACCATCTTATAAATATTTATTTTGCAATAAAATACTTACTGCGGAAAGACATTTTGAACATCCTGTATATGCTAAAACGAGATGTCAGTGTTATCTTTATTTTTGCGCGATATAGACGACAGTTTATTCACCGCCCCCGGTGTCTATAAGCAGTAAAAGGGATTAAAAATCTTGGCAGATATCAATAAAGCACTCAGTGTTAAATGACCTTGGTAAACTATTTCAAAGAATGAGACACTAATAAATGCAAGTAGAATAAACATCCATGGTAATTACTCGTATGGAAAAAGGAGACATGAAATATGGTTACGTTTAGTCTGAACACTATATATATATATATATATATATATATATATATATATATATATAGTTAAAATTAACAGAAAATAAAAGACGTAGACAGGTAAAGGAACAACAAGCAGGTGTATTAGTTTAACGCTCGGGAAGAATGGAAAAGTCTTTGACGTTTCGAGCATACGCTCTTCGACAGAAAGGCTAAAGATGAAGAAAAGCAGCGGAGAGAGAACAAAAGGGGGTGGGGAAACGGATAGAGAAAGAATGTGTAGGGATTAACGGTTTAACATGATGAAATGACCGGAAACGAGATGCTGAATGAAAGGGAGAAATGAAGCTGTTACTGGAAAAGGATACATAAAATATCGTTAAATTTAACCCCGAACACACCCTCTCCCTATATATATAGTGGCTTCCCTCCCCTCCCTCATCCACGACACTAACCATGCTTGCCGTCTCTTTAACTGTTTCTTCTTTCCTTCTGGCCCCACTCAATTCACTGGTCCCACTCCCTAACTATACGGTCGTTATATCAATGACTGTATCGGCGCGACCTCACTCTCCCGCGAACAACTAAACTCCTTCCTCTCTTTTGTCCAATCCTTCCATCCTGCACTCGAATTCTCCTGCGCCATCTCTAACTCTTCCGTCGAATTTCTCGACATTTCTGTCAGAATACACCTCACCGCTCTCATTACCTCCATCCACTACAAACACTGACTCACACTCCTACCTTAAATTATCCTCCTTCCACCCTACCCACACCAAGCTCTCTATTTCCTACTGCCAGTTCCTCCATCTGCGCGGGCTCTGCAGTGACAACCATGACTTCAGACTCAGTTTCAACTCTTGGCACGCCACTTCATCTTACGCGAATATCACCTCACCACTGTCCACACTGCCCTTGTCAGGGGACGATCTGTGGACCGTGTCTCTGCTCTTGCTCCTCGCACCTGCCCCGTCGTTGCCCGTCTCCCGCTTCCTCTCACCTATAACCCTCATCCCTGCCCCCCTAACACCCATTCTCCGAGCCTTCCAGCGACTCCAGTCCGATCTCTCCACCTCACATATCTTTCCCAACCTACCCCTTCCTTCTTTCATATAAGCCTATAATCTGCCTGACCTCCTGGTCCACAGTTTCTTCCCTAACCCCACTTCCCAGCCCGGCTTGTTGCTCTGCTCCCGCCCACGCTGTCGCACCTGCCCTTACCTCTCCAACACCACCATCCTCACCGGTACCCATCACCGTACCTATCACATCACCGATTCCTTTACCTGCACTTCTAGTAACATCATTTACTGCATCTCCTACTCTCTCTGTCCTTCCCTGTATATCAGTCAAACGGGACGCCACTCGGCCGCCCGGTTTGCAGAGTAACTCCGAGATATCAGATTCGGCAATGACACCCCGGTCTCGCTCCATTTCCGCTCTACTGGTCAATCGCTACATCTGTCTCTGTTCGGACTGTCTTTGCACAGTGGCCATCCAGACTTTCGCCTTTGCCGTGAACTGGAATTAATCTTTTCTCTTCGCTCCTTTGCTCCACATGGACGCAACCCACCTTTCTCTTCATCTGACACCAACCTCATCTCCTCTCTTCATTTGATACCAACCCCACACCACTCTTCACACACCAGCATTGACCACTTCCCAGCACCCACACTACACACCATCATCTACACACCCACACAATCTTCAATAGCGTCACCCCACGTACCACTAGGAGCAGCCACATACACTGTTAAACTCAGTACACAGACCATACGCTATCATGCACACTCCCGCACCCACACAAGCACATAATACCCGAAAACAGAATATATATACTCTCACACCCACACAAGCACATAATATCTGAACACAGGCTATATATACATATACACTCTACACGCTTTAACACACGCAACATACATAGACAAAGATAACTTTCGCCCATATATATACTCCGTACACATGCACACAGTTTGGCCGCACTCACATACACACAGGTGTGATTACATCTCATGAAAAACCACTCATCAACTTCTACACAAGGCACCTTTGAATGAACTGCACATGGAATTTACGTCTCTGCACTACCCACTTGTAATAACAAAATATGAACTCCTATCAGAATCTACATACCATGGACAAAAAGCATTTCTACCCATTCTTCACTACACCTTCCTTAGATAATGGAACTGCAACTGTAACATCCTACATATATTTTTACTTTTATATTTATTCCCTTATTTCCTTTTATACTTCCTATATACATCGTTTTCCAAAATAACTCCTTATATTGAACTCTACTATTTCCCTCTAGTTAACTCTCTCATATCGTCGCTGATGAAGGGATATCCCTAATATCCCAGAAACAGCTGTAAGACTACCATTATCTTTAATAAATGTCCTATAAATTCCACACAGGCTTGGTTTTGTTGTCTCATTTTATTTAACATATACACGCTCATAGAAGACCCGCATTAGACTCCTCACTCGTATTATTATCGAACAGAGAGTCTAACTACGGTCATCCCGTAGCACTTACATCGCCTTACCTGCCAACTTGGGTCTTTCGGATACCGATACCTCTCATATATATATATATATATATATATATATCATACAAATAATGAATGAGTATATGCATATATACGTACATGTATGTACATACCTACATCTACCTGTATATATAGATGCATATCTGGGTACAGGACGTTGCAAATAAAACGTAGACAAAATGATAAACAAAGTACAGAAAACACACAGGCCACATAGAGAATATTTCCTTCATCAGCTGCCACCATTCT
>NC_068991.1:60095394-60096001 GCF_001194135.2 Octopus bimaculoides
AAAGTATTATTATAGTTGTGATAAATATATTGGGCCAGCCCATAAATAATGCGGTTTTTTTCATTCTTTTATTTTTCAAAATTAAGGTTGACAAAGTTCTTTTTTAATCTAAAATATACTCTCCTTCATTTTCTACATTGCTCTTCCATCTATCTGGTAGACGTGCAAGGGCCATCTTCCAAAATTCACTTGTCCCTTATGCTTATTGTTCAATCCCTATATACTGCATTAATATTACTCTCACTTCCGGTTGCGTTGTTGCCTTTATTGAACTCATAAAACAAAATATGCTGAATATGATCCTTCGTCACTTCCATTATAGCTTTGATAAAATAACTATTAAAATCGAACTGCACTCTTCAAAACTTGCAATAAGAATAAGGATAAGGTAAAATTACCACTTGCTTTTATAGCAAGTTGATGCAGGTAGTTGATCCCGTACCCCTCAAACTTTTAGTTCATGCAATTGAAAAAAAGCCGTATTATTTATGAGATGGCCCAATATTATGATTAATGACACTGAAAATATCGAAAATGAGACTAATTAATTTAAAGTGCTAATAATTTTAATGAATTAAGTATAGCATAGATATGCAACTTACTATAT
>NC_068991.1:60096101-60097487 GCF_001194135.2 Octopus bimaculoides
AGAGAGAGAGAGAGAGAGAGAGAGAGAGAGAGAGATACACACACGTACACACATACATACACAGTGGTTCGGGAACGAAATTTGCTTAGGGGTTGCAAACTCAGGTCCAAATTTTTTTACAAGCAAGGCCGATAAACACAGGTATAATGATAAATTTTTATCATTATATATGGAAAAGTAATGCTTCAAATCATTCCAAAAAATGTTCTATTCTCGCATGTTTTGTTGATGAAATTTTTCAAGAGGTTGTCCAAAGTATTTTCATTGCACAAGATTTTATGTACATGCATTACAGCACAGCGTATAAGACTGTGTTGCATCATTGTGGTATGGAGTCAGGTCTTCAAACAGCGAAGTGTACTGAACATGCTCTCGCTTGATACAACAGACACAGGCTTTCAACATGACGACCGCTCCTGATTGTGGAGATTAACAGGCCATCAATTGTTCTAGTATTGAAGAGTGACTTCCAATGCTGATCTTGTTGCTGTTGCAATTGTTTAGGTGTGGGAGGGGTGGTAGCAGTAGAACATGATGACAATGATGATGATGGGTCATTGTGATATTCCGAAGAAACGAAGAAATGATTAGATGAACGGTTGATTATGGGGATGACCTACTTCCTGGGAAGTTCCGATGTTTTCCTGGAAAGTTCCGAGGATGAGCTCCTTCCTGGAAAGTCCCGAGGGTTTACTGAAAAGTTCCGAGGGTTTAGTGGAAAGTTCTGAGAATGAGCTACTTCCTGGAAAATTCCGAGGGTTTCCTTGGATGTTCCGCGGATGAGCTACTTCCTGAAAAGTTGCGAGGTTGGTACATCCTGGAAAGTTTCGAGGATTTCCTGGAAACTTCCGATGATGAGCTAATTCCGATGAATTCCTGGAAAGTCCCATCCTCGGAACTTTCAAGGAAGTAGCTCATCCTCAGAAATTTCCAGGAAATCCACGGAATTTTCCAGGAAATCCCATCCTCAAAATTTCTAGGAAGTAGCTCACCCTCGGAACTTCCCACGAAATCCTCGGAACTTTTGGTTCTAACGTATGTATGTACGTACATACGTACGTTCGTTCTTTCGGTCGTTCTTTCGTTCGTTCGTTCGTACGTTCGTTCTTCCATTTCGTTCGTTCTTCCTTTCGTTAGTACGTACGTACGTACGTACGTACGTTCGTCTATTTTTTGGTACGTATGTACGTTCGTTCGCTCGTTCGTTTGTTCGTACGTACGGATGTATGAACGTACGTTCGTTTGTACGTTCGTTCGTTCCTCCATTCGTACTTACTTACGTTCGTTCGTTTGTTCGTACGTACGTACTTACGTTCGTTCTGTATTTCGTACGTACGTATCTACGTCCTTTCGTTTGTTCTTTCGTTCGTTCGTTCGTTCTTTCTT
>NC_068991.1:60098946-60100874 GCF_001194135.2 Octopus bimaculoides
AGCGCCCCAAAAGCACACCTCCAACTATGGCGACAATACTAAGGATAATATTAACAACAGAATTCAGATTGATCTTTAGTCAGTTGTTGATTTACTTGATGCAATTCAATAAGGTTGCGAGCTAGCAGGATCGTTAGCACGCCGGGTAAAATGCTTAGCCTCATTTCGCCGCTTTTTACGTTCTGGGTTCAAATTCTGCTGAGGTTGACTGTGTCTTTCATCCTTTCGGGATCGACAAAATAAGTACCAGTTGAGCACTGGGCTCCATAAAACGACTTAACCCCTTCTCCGAAATTGCTGGCCTTGTGCTGGAATTTGAAGTCAAAGTAAGAATAAGCAATCAAACTAACAAATATCAATATTCGCTCTTTAGACATATGGCAAAGATTAGGCATACCGGAAACTGAAGTCTAGTAAAGCAAAAGACCACATCTGTTGGTAGAAATGGAATTGCGGATATAATCGCAACCTATTCTTTGGTGCACCCAGTGAGAGATAGTAGTCTCAATTGTCATACAGCATAAGTTTCTCAATCATTAATCTAGCTTAGTTGTGTCTGATCTAAATTATGAGTAAAGTTGAGTAATAACATTTCTTTGTAGCTTAGAGAACTTTAGTTTCAACATAGCATTTATGGAAATACACTTGTACAGGTAATCGTAATTTTGTGTAAAAATTCCCTCCAGAAAAAAAAAGTATATATATGGAACACAGAACTCTGTGTTTCAGAGGAACTAGTGAGAGACTAGAGAAAAGTATAGAAGAAGCTTCAGACAATGCGAAAAGGAAAATGAGGTGGTAGAGGCATTAAACCAAGCAATTGTTCAGTATAAGAAGAAAAAAATACAGTGGGCACTTGAAAATTGTCAAAAGGGAAAATGTACTATTCGTGCAGTCCTCTGAATCCATGCAGCACACAAAGAAGACCACGGCTCTGTTTTGCATTGACCACTCACTATAAACACTACATGAAAAGGCTCTGGCGGCCTGTGGATTTAAATACCGCATTACTTATATGGCCAGCCCTAATATTCTGAATGGAAAGCACTACCGAAAAGTGATATGTATCCCCACTTTCTTACTCAACGTGAAAAAGTGCGTGGGAAAGGTCTTCGTTAGACTAGTGTGAAAATACAAACCGGAATATTCGTGCCTTATCTATTTAATACCGTCTCATCCTATTGCGCTCTCAGATGTTTCTTTATAACAATGCCATTATCATGAATTAAAAATTATAGTTAACGATGGAAAAACACACTTCTTTATGGTTCTACTTCAAACTGAAAATAACCAGGGAAAGTAAATATACGCACAAACAGACATAAATACTTAGAAATCTACTTATCCAGGCGCTTAGAGACACTCGGACATAATATATAAGTACATTTATGTAATGTAGTGCTTAAAGTGTACTTTAATCTATGCTCTTTCCTTATCTAAATCGTCTTCTTTTTCAGTCGCTATCGTATTTTCTCATGTATAGCATATCCTGTTCTCTTACTCAGGAACTTCTCTACTCACACACTCCAGACTCATTCGTCTCTCAAACCCCACCTTAAACCAAGCTGTATCCATTGTCAATTCCCGGACATAGCTCTAACAGGGATTCACATTTCTTACTATTCTGAGGAATTAGGGACTGGACAACTATCAATATCTATCTATCTATCTATCTATCTATCTATCTATCTATCTATCTATCTATCTGTGGACGCGCAATGGGCCAGCGGTTTGGGCAGCGGACTCGCGGTCATAGGATCGCGGTTTCGATTCCCAGACCGGGTGTTGTGAGTGTTTATTGAGCGAAAAACACCTAAAGCTCCACGTGGCTCCGGCAGGGGATGGTGGCGAACCCTGCTATACTCTTCCACCACAACTTTCTCTCACTCTTACTTCCTGTTTCTGTTGTGCCTGTAATTCAAAGGGTC
>NC_068991.1:60102561-60104695 GCF_001194135.2 Octopus bimaculoides
TATATATATACACATATATAAAAATAATACAGTTCTATGTTTAATAGATGAGGAATTATGCATATTATTTACATTATTTACATTTGACGGATATTTGGCCTCAACTTGTTTGTTGTTAACACAACGTTTCGGCCGATATATCTATCCTCCAGCTTTCATCAGGTGTCTTGGGGAAAATTCGAAACTGAGTTCTCGTTCCTTAGGTATTTTTCGATGTTATTATTATTATTATTATTATTATTATTATTATTATTATTATTATTATTATTATTATTATTATTATTCAGGTCACTGCTTGGAATCGAACTCGGAATCTTGGCGTTAGTAGCCCACGCTCTTAATCACTACGCCACGGGCATATAGCGTAGTGGTTAAGAGCGTGGGCTACTAACCCCAAAATTCCAAGTTTGATTCCAATCTGTGTCCTGAATAATAATAATAATTATAATAATAATAGTAACAACAACAACAACAACAACAACAACAACAACAACAACAACAATAATAATATTAATAATAATAATAATAATAATAATAATATTAATAATAATATTTTAAAAAGGATTGATGTAACTCTTCACAAAGGTAAACAGTCAAGACGAAGAGCGTGATTCGATTGTAAGATATTTTGTTGGTTGAACGATATTTCAACAGTACGTCTGTCTTTGTCAAGTTCAAAACAAGAGGTGATTAAAAATTCAAAATTATAGAAATTTAAACGTAAAGTATGAACGAGAGCAACCAGCATCCATATGTTGATGGAATGCCATCATCAGTTTTTAAATTACAATTTTATAACAGGTGAAAAGAAAAAGACAGAAAAAAAGAACGAAATAAACAGAAAAACGAAGACGACAGAAAAAAAGGAAAGAAAAAGAGAGAAAGAAGAATATTTAATCAAACAGTTTTATATAAATTTGATGAAATTCTTCTGTCGTCAATCCTCCAGGGCGTGATGTTAATAACCCGCAAATATATTTCTCCTCATACATTCTGAGAAGTGAAAGTGAAGCAGATTCAGAATATTTTCTGAGAATATGCACTTTTAAGTCTTCTTCAAAATTGCAGCCGCTTGAAACGAAATGTTCAGAAAGTTCTGTTGAACTACTGTTATTGTGCCTGACGTCGAATCTGTGCCCATTAAACCTTTTGTCTAATTGTTCTGTTGTAATGGGCACAGATTCGACGTCACGCAGAAGAATTTCATCAAATTTATATCAAACTGTTTAAATAAACATTCTTCTTTCTCTCTTTTTTTCCTTTTTTTCTGTCGTCTTCGTTTTTCTGCTTATTTCTGTCTTTTTTTGTGTCTTTTTCTTTTCACCTGTTATAAAATTGTAATTTAAAAACTGATGATGTCATTCCATCAACATATGGATGCCGGTTGCTCTCGTTCATACTTTACGTTTAAATTTCTATAATTTTGGATTTTTATCACTTCTTATTTTGAACTTGACAAAGACAGACGTACTGTTGAAATATCGTTCAACTAATAAAATATCTTACAATCGAATCGCTCTCTTCATCTTAATAATAATAATAATAATAATAATAATAATAGTAATAATAATAATAATAATAATAATAATAACATCGAAAAATACCTTACGAATGAGAATCCAGGTCCGAAATTTCCTCAAGACACCTGATGAAAGCTAGAGTTTATATCAGCCGAAACGTTGTGTTAACAACAAACAAGATGGGGACAAATATCCGTCAAATGTAAATAATGTAAATAATGTATATATATACACTTTCCATCAAATCGACGTTGTCTGAACAGGTGCAATGTATACCACGCGTCAGGGGTTGAAGTTGTAAGAACGACCGTGCGAACTCAAAAAGGAGAAATAGTGACGAATGGAAAAACAGGGGGACTCCTTTTATTTATACGCGTCACACGGTCGAACACAAAATAATATATCAATGATGATATACAAATAATGTTATACTTCGATAACATTAGTGAATTCGTAAATACCAGTAATGAAGAGACGATAGAAAAGACAACCGTATAAGATGAATAACAGAAATAGTTATTGTAGCGTTAAAGATGTATGTGTATGTGAGAATGTGAATGCGACATATAAGAACATAATCAAAGACAGGCCGTCGTACAAAGAAAAGTGTGTAT
>NC_068991.1:60105908-60109661 GCF_001194135.2 Octopus bimaculoides
CAGGAAGTAAGAGTGAGAGAAAGTTGTGGTGGAAGAGTACAGCAGGGTTCGCCACCATCCCCTGCCGGAGCTACGTGGAGCTTTAGGTGTTTTTCGCTCAATAAACACTCACAACGCCCGGTCTGGGAATCGAAACCGCGATCCTATGACCGCGAGTCCGCTGCCCAAACCGCTGGGCCATTGCGCGTCCACAGATAGATAGATAGATAGATAGATAGATAGATAGATAGATAGATAGATAGATAGATATTGATAGTTGTCCAGTTGTTCCACTAGGACTGGATTTATGGTGAATTCTTGTCTGTATTTGTACGGACGGGGAAGGGAATCTCCTGGATGTTAAAAGATCGAGGAGGGAGAATGGAGTTGGGTCTACCTTGGAGATTCTTCTCCACGTGAATCCAGAGCAGTTAGAGAAAGTCCAAGACCTGATTTCCCTCTCGAATGGAGTAGAACTGAAGGTGATCGTGGAAGACAGAAGGCCGAGATTCCACGATTGTGGTTCAACGAATGTGGGTTTTTCTGCCCACAGAACCAGAACAGAAGGGCAGAAAGAAATGTCCAAACGAAAGCACCACAGCCCATGAGTCGACAAAAACAAGAACAACAACAGAAAGCATGGGATTAGAAACAGAAATTGAACTCAAGAAGACAAAACAGGTAGGTGTTACAGGAAAGGTAGCAGTGGGAGTAGCACCAGCAGCAGTGGCGGAAGCTACAGTATCAAGAGCAACAATAACAACAACTACAAGAGAATTAGAACAAACAACTCCAGAAGAAAACATTCAAGACACGGACTCCTCAACACATCCAAGTGCTGATGAGGGGAAGCCTAAAAGATGAAAACAAACCATGAAAGAGACACATAAAAAAGGGAGAAATCCAAGAAACAGCAAACACAGACATACTGATGACAACATAAACACTACAAGCACCACAATCACCAACGCCATCGCAAACACCCACAACAAAATCAAAATCACAACAAACTTTAGAAAGTAAATGTCTACTACAACAACCATCCGTGCAGCAGTAGAATTTCGTGCTAGTGAGAAGGACCAATGAAAAGCTGATGGCTCTTATAACACAAAACGAGAACATTGAAAGAGTGGGCGATCTGCAGTCCCAACACTTTTAGAGTACTGGAGAGCCTAATGGTGGTGTGAATGACATTAGAAACTTATACGAACATTAAGCGCAGCTACCCGTATGACATTGGATCTCCCAGTGTAACGGTGAACAGATAGCTTTTATAGGTGTTTCCAGAAGAATCCAACAAAACAGACAGAGTGGGAGAACTACTCGACCACAAACAGCACCAGGAGGGTAAGTGACACTCTCCTTTTCCTTTCCTTACTCCCTGACCAGCATGGCAGTTCTTAAAGTAGGTTGTAAAAATGTACGTGGCCTGGGGTCGCCGTGGGAGCAAAGATGCTTGCGCAACGACCTTAGGTGGCTAAGTCTGAATGTAATAGCCGTCACTGCGACCAGGATCGACACACGGGCCTTGGCACCCATTTTCGATGACTGAGATTTTCGCATCTCTTAGTCGACCGGGAATGGGAAGTGGGGTGGCAATGTTGTTCAGGAAAGACCTGAATCTCGAGATACGGTCGGTCTTCCTGGATCCGGAAGGTAAGTCGGTGGTCCTGGACACGAACGATAACGAAACAGTGCTATTAGACCGGTCGCAGTGTACGCACCGACCGGAGCGGGGTACCCGAAGTTCTTAAGACGCATGGAGGCCTTTCTAAGGTCGTCTCGTTCTTTACTGTTAGCGGACGATTGGAACGCCGTTTTGGACGCGCGTATGGATTGGGTAGGGCTAGCGGATAGGAAAGGTGGGTGCGCAAACCTCGCAAGCCTGCTCAGTCGTTTCCAGCTGGCAGACAGGTTCAGACTGGATTTCCCGAATACTCTAGTGTGAACATGCGCAAACACTGTCGGGTCATCCAGATCTTAACTAGATAGAGTACTTTGTAGGCCATCAGATAGGAATAGCATAGGTTGTCCACAATCTAAATTCGTCAACTACACAGTCCACAAATTTGTGATATGTACGGTTGACCTAGATAAGCTTCATAGGCAGGGACCTGGATACTGGAAGCTGAACGCGCCCTTCCTGGTGCGTCAAGCTTTCAGAGACTGGCTTAGTAAGTTAGTCTATCGAAAGTTGACGGGTGTAGTCGTCAACAACCAATGGTGATGAGGAGGGGGTCTAAAACGGGCGATTAGAGAAGCTGTAGAATTTAGCAGAGAACTAGTGATAGGGAAACTAGTGGAGAGGGAAACCTAGTTAGGTAATTAGAAGAGGCACTCAGTAGAAGCATAGCGACCGACGTGCTGGCAGCGTGAATATTTCTGAACTAATTCTTCAACATCAAGCATGAAGGCTGCATTGTCAGAGCTAGTGCGCGTGCTCTAAAGCAGGAGAGAGGGAAAGCCGTTCTATGGGTTCGGGTGGCCGAGGCGCAATGTGGTAATAAACCTACAAATCAATCTTTGAGGGGTCGGGACGGGCGCATGCTACACGAGTCAAAGAAAATTTGTGCGGAATTTCAGCGGTACTTTTCTGAACACTACTGGGCGCAGAGGCAGAGATGAACTTCACTTCCTATCTTGATGGTATTCCGCGGCTTTCGGCTAGGGATATGGAGTTCTGCGAAATGCTGATAAAAGCTGAAGATATACACAACAAGTTGACTAGTTGCACGAGGGAGAGGTCTCTGGGATTGGATGGTCTGCTCTTCGAGCATTATATACATATGCCAGGCTTGTTTGGTGAGGTTTTGGACGACGTCTACCGTAACTGGCATCAGAATGAGAGAATACTTGGATCTGTGAGCCGAGGTGTGGTGACGCTACTGAGAAAGGATCCGAATAAGGGGGACGTTGTTGATAACTTTAGGCCGGTAAATCTGATAAAAACAGATTACAAACTTTTGGCCAAGGTGTTAGCAAAGAGGTTGGCGCTTGTCGTCGACAGACTGGTGGGTGATGTGCAGACTTGCGATATCCCCAGCAGAACTTATACACGACAAGCTCCATCTCACGTGATACATCATAGAGAGGGTTGGTAAAGAACCTGACATGAGTGGGTCCCTGATCCATTTGGATCAATCGACCATCTATACTTGGAGGCTGTCATTAAGGCGGCTGTTTTCGGTCCCATTTTCAGAGGCTGGATCGCTGCAATGTCCAGTAATATATGTTCGGATGTCAAAATAAATGGCCATCTCTCGGAATCGGTTAGTATCGCTCGTTAGGTCCGTCAAGGAGGTCCACTTTTACCCCTTCTTTACGTACTGGTACTCGAGCCATTACTGCGAAAGCTGGAGGTTTCGAGGGGTATCCCGCGTGAACTGGGATGCGGAGGGTTAGTGTAGGCGTATACGGACAACGTCACCATGATAGTGTCGGATATCTCGGAAATCGAGATGGTTGGCACTACCCTAAGGGAAGCAGTGACAGGGATAATGATCAACCAGGAGAAGTCAGTGGGCCTGCAGCTTGGCACAGGGAAAGGCAGGTCCATGCCAAAAGACAGCGTGGTGGGGCGCAGGACGGAAGGACCTGTTAAGTTGCTTGGGGTCTGGTTCGGTCTGGATCTCCAAGTGGGCAATAACTGGGGCGAGGTGACAAACATGATGGTTAGTCTCACCCAGAAATGGGGCGAGAAGAAGCTATCCCTGAAAGGTCGGATGGAGGTGGTGAATGCGTACATCGCATCCGTAATATACTACCACCTGACAG
>NC_068991.1:60110541-60111384 GCF_001194135.2 Octopus bimaculoides
TATATATATATATATGAATAAATAAATATATACATATGTCTGTGTGTGCATGTATCTGTATACTTATGTATGGGCGTGGTGGGTCTGTAAGTATACGTGTGTGTCTTGTGGATCTGTACGTATATGTATGTGTGTGTCTGTATGTGTGAGTGTTAGTATGCGTGTAAGGGTCTGTATGTATATGCAAGTGTATGTGTAGGTAGGTCTGTTGGTATATGTATGAGTATGCGGGCCTGTATGATGTATATAAGTAGGAGTGTATGTATAAGTATATACATCAGTATGTGTGGGAGAGTATGTATATGTATATATGTATGTAAGTGGGGAAGCGTGTGTGTACGTATTCTCTGCATTTATCTGTTCGTGTTCTTGACATCGACAACAATTAAGCCAATCCTAAAACATACACGCACACATACATATTCACATATACACACATATACACATACATGCACATATACACACATCACACATATACACATACATATGCGCATGCACATATACACACATTCACATATACACTTTCACGTATATACAGACTCACGCACATACACTGATGCGCATGCACGCGCACACACACACAAGCATACACAGAACGTACATACACATGTATATTATACAAATGTGTTTCTGTTTATACAAGCATACTTATATATCTATTGCATACTTGTGGTTGCCTTTGTGTGTATGTATGTATATACGTGTGTGCGTGTATATGAGTGCGTATACATATACATACGAATTTAATTCAAACTATCTCTCAATACATAGTTAATTCTGGGGCACCCTCTGTGTGTGTGTGAGTGTGTAGTATATACACACACATATATATATATATATATA
>NC_068991.1:60111714-60116277 GCF_001194135.2 Octopus bimaculoides
TATATATATATATATATTATAAAATATAATTGTCAACGAAATGTGGCAGTCCCATAGAGGACGATGCTACTGTTGTTTTTAACCCCAGGAGGACATCTCCTCCAGCTGGCTAACGACACATTGCTTGTGTCCGATTAGTATTTGCGAGGGGAAATCATCGTTCCTATCTCTAGCCTTACATGATACACACAGACCCGGGTTTCTGGGTAGTAACCCGTCGTCAGTGTGTGCTAATCATGAGTTAGTGATGAAAACTCATTCCGCACGCAAAATACTGCTTTTTCCGGTGACAAACTGTCGCTGATCTCGAAAAAGGAGAAATACGCAATATTAAATCGCTGACCGAGAAGTAAACAGTAGCAGTACGCAATCGTAAAATATAATTGCCTTAGTCGAGCAAATCGATCCCAGAACTTATTTTTAAGCTTAATACTTACTCTATCGGTTTTTTTTGTCGAACCGCTAATTACGGGGACATAAACACATCAACACCGGTTCTTAAATGGTGATTAGGGAGACAAACACAAACCCAAAGGCTTACATACAGATACATGCATACATACATACATACATACATACATACACACACACATACATACAAATATACATACATACGCACATACGTACATTCATACACACATATATAATAATGATGATGATGATGATAATAATAATAATATTAATAATAATAATAATAATAATAATAATAATAAATGCTCGGATGCGGTACCAGGCAGTGGTTCTCATAGCTTCTGATTTTAATTGATTGGAAGTGTTATCATGTACATTGTTTTGTCTTGGTATAAAAGATGGGCTACAGCAAATATTCTGCTCAATACCACAGATTTGCTTGTCAGTTGTTTGACCTTAACCAGTGGAGCATGTCCCTTGGTGGCTGACGATATGTGCATCTCTGATCATGAGCAGAAGTAGTGGAGGAGTATTATAGCCATGTGTTGAGAGGAATTCTTTGGAGTTTGAATAATTCACCTTTGGAAACATGGGTGTTTTGCTCAACATCCTTAAACAAACCTTATTCAGGGACCTTTTGAGCGTAATGGGCTACTCGATCTGAAGAAAATTCTAACTGGTACCCGCCTGCGAGGTCATGCGCTGTTTATCTTGATATGAGATCACCATGTCACACACATATTGTTGTGATGCATGTGCCTGGTGTACTCTTATCAGACGGGTAGTCATGATGGGTATAATGGGCTTCGTATATTTTACCCCAGTGTCACTTTGATGGCATGCACTGCTCTCTCACGCAATAATAATAATAATAATAATAATAATAATAATAATAATAATAATAATAATAATAATAATAATAATAATAATAATGATGATGATGATGATGATGATGATAATAAAGTATAACATTTAAAAAAATTTTTTATCAGTGGCCAGCATATAAAAAATAGACTGATTAAAGTGAAATCGTATATATATTTATATTTAAGAGCATAGAAAAATTTCTAGCCTATATGCTGAAAATAGACGCTAAATCATCTAACCACTTTAAAAATCACAAAGTTATACACGCGTTGAAATCGAGAGAGTAAGCTAATGTTGGCCACCGATAAAATTTTTAAAAAAATTATCCTGTATACCATAATCAAAAAAATTTCTATTCACTTCGGGACAGCATATGTGCTGAGATAAGGTGTGAAATTTGTTATTGAAGGTATCTGGGGTATTTATACGCAGTTATGGCTTTGCGTTTGCTTTCCTGTGGGTGTGTATAAATATCTTATTTATTTCCTGTATGTATGCTCTACTGATGAGGAAAAGCCATTGGGCAAATCCAGAAATTAATTAATCCAGGGCTATCTGTATTGTTAATAATTCCCGTTAGCTTGTACCCTCGATTTCAACACGTGTGTAACTTTGTGATTTTGAAAGTAGTGAGACGATTTAGCGTCTATTTTTAGCATATAGGCTAGAAATCTTTTCTATGCCCTTGATTATATCTATCTATCTATCTATCTATCTATCTATCTATCTATCTATCTATCTATCTATCTATCTATCTATGTTAAATAAAATGAGGCAACAAAGCCAAGGCTGTGTGTAATTTTCAGGACGTTTATATAGAGAAAGTTAGTCTTACAGGTGTTTCTGGGATATTAGGGGTATCCCTTCATCAGAGACGACGTGAGATAGTTAAATAGAGGGAAATATTAGAGTTCAGTATAAGGCATTATTTTGGAAAAGGAAGCAAATAAGGAATATATAGCGAAATAGGAGAATGAATGTAGAAATAAAAATAAAAATATATAAAGATGTTATAGGTGCAGTTCCGTTATCCAAGGAAAGTGGTGTGTAGAAGTGGTAGAAATGCTTCTTGTCCGTGGTATGTAAATTCCAATAGGAGTTCATATTTTGTCATCACAAATGGAAAGTGTGGAGACGTAGGTTCCATATGCTATTTGTTCAAAGGTGTCTGGACACCACAAGATCGTCAGTGCACCCAAATACCACGAGAGAGTACAACATGCCTGGAGGAACACAGTATATGTAGTAGAATATCTTTTATACCAAACACTTGAGGAGACACAGAATGTACTGATTGATGCTACACAACTTGATGCACGATATACTACCCGTAGGGAACAGCTGCAGGATAGGTCGAAACGATCGTCACGGTGAATAAAATTTCGTACAAAATACATTTTCTGTTTTCCTCATGAATTATATATATAAATATATATACATACGTACACACACATACACACACACACACACACACACACACACACATACACACACACACACACATATGATATGGCTGATGTGTGCATATTTTTATGTTCTTAAGTTTATACCTATAGAAGAGCCTTTTTCGTTTTGTTACTAAATCTAGTAATTTACATTATTTACCCACGGGCATATGGCGTAGTGGTTAAGAGCGCGGGCTACTAACCCAAAGATTCCGAGTTCGATTCTAGACAGTAACCTGAATAATAATAATAATAATAATAATAATAATATAATATTCGAGCACACGATCTTACATCGTGAGTCGAATACCCTAGCCACTAAGCCACGAGCCTGTACAAGTGCTTCGAAACCTCCAGCTTCTATATCCGGATTACAAATTCAAATTTATACGAGTAATAACACTGGTCAACAAAGAATTTGTCCCAAGACAAAGAATACCTGTATCCTATATGTTTTTGCATGCAGAATTCAAAAATAAGGTCAAATTATCTGTATCACCCACAGTTTCTCTGTTCCACGATATTCCTCTCAGTTCCTGTTACGTGGGATAAATTTCAGTTAAGCTGTTGAAATGTGAAGCTAACGGTTTTAGAAATACTTCTAATTTAAAAGTTTATGAATAGAATTAACTTAATGAAATCATAAATCTAGTTACCCGAGTCAATGGGCCACAGAAGCTTGGCAACACTGAGTCGATGAGCCACCGATGCTTTGTCAGTACTGTGCTTGAAGTGTAGGCGTGCGGTTTTGCACTAAGTTCACATATTCCATTCATCTTCATAATGCCAAGAAACTGTATAAACACTGCAAACAACTTCTGCTATATTTGCGGTGATTTATCATTCAAGTCACAAAGACGGCGTTTCACGCCTTTGATTAAAAAGTGCTATGTGCATTATTTTGACTGCAAAGTTGGTGACGCTCATGTCTGTTGTGTAACCTGTTTCATGCTTCTCATTGCATGAGACAAAGGTTCACACCATATGTTTTTTGCTATCCCTATGATTTGGAGAGAGCCCGAAGATCACACTTCAGATTGCTACTTCTGCATGACGAATATACAAAGCATAGCATCAAACTCCAAGCACACTGTAAAATATCTCAATTTACAATCTGCTATGAAACCAGTTACTTGTACCTGACCCTTCAAACCAAATGGCACTAAGTGACGCCGAGTCAAGTGATGATGTGGAGAAAGAAACAGAAGACATGGACTTTGAGCCTAACTGGTCTTCAAGTGAACCATATTTGTTGAGTCAGGGAGATCTGAATGATCTGATGAATACGGGTAAGAATTGAACAGTTTGAACATCTCAAGAACAAGTATGTAATGTCATTCGACAGTCAAACTCTCTGACTGTATTTAGGTCGATACAGTCAAATGGCACTTTGTACTTGGTCTTGAAATGTTCAAAATGTTTAATTGTTACCTGTATTTACCTGATGAAAACTGTTTTTTTTTCATTGATGCAACACTTCTGTTCATCAATAAAAATCACATCTGAAACAACCGCAGTGAATCACATTCTTCTGTTGTTATTTATTTATCCTTCACCTAACTCGGAACCTGCAATTTCTTTGGATCTAGAGTCTATAGAGCGCAGTACAATAGGTGTAGTGAATGTGTCCATGTGTGCCCTAGACGGCTCGCGTATTCAGTCAGTCATTTGTGAATGTCAGCACAACCACTGTACAAATCCGTGTTTACTTTAGTAAGTACATATTTGGCCTTAAATACCGTTTGTACACGATGGCGCTATCACCGACCAGACCTTGGTGCTTTAATATTTAAGTACCTGTTTTTCCTGAACCCAGGAAATTATATATATATATATATAT
>NC_068991.1:60118862-60123438 GCF_001194135.2 Octopus bimaculoides
TATATATTCATTTAGACAGGGAGAGTGAGAGATGTACATATGCACACATACACTCACTTACACGCACAAGCACGTATATATATGTATATGTACACAAACATATAAAAATATATGAAAGAAGAGAATAATTATTCATGATGAATATGATAGGGACCGAGAACAAGGCCGATGATTTTGGGTAGGGAACATACACTGTGAAGGAATGTAAACATTGTTTATTGTGTCTATTTGTGCGCTCGCACGCGCGCGTGTGTTTGTGTGCACTCGAGTGTGTATGAGTGTGTGGAGGAGGGTGTCTGCTAGTGTTATTTACTATTTGGAGTGGTATTTAAACAAAAGGATAGTTTTCTCTGCTCTCAGATATGCTGTTGATGGACAATGATGATACAAAGAAACGACGGGATAGGTCGGCATTCAGTAAATTAGACATAAACGTTCCGGTTTGTCTACTTAAGAACTAAGTATTTTACATTCGTCCTCGGAAGTCAAAAAACTCTTAATTTCACAATACAGAGACTATGGTAAATCCCATTTTTTCAAAAGCCATCAAAACAAGAGGTTTGACAGCTGGAATCAGCTCAAGATGGCTGTGGTTGGCTAGAGACCACAGGTGGCATCTTCCCACAAGCGAAGAAGTCGAGGACAACGACGACACCATTGATGTCGAACTAATGAAGAAGCAGTCTTATTCGTTTTAGCTTTTCGTTTAACTTGAAAATGAGAGTGAAATGTTTAAAAGAGTAATGTGTACTAATACCATGAAATCGTGTGAATATAGAGTGCATTCGATGTACAGTTATTACTTAAAAATTCATAGAAAATTAAACTAAACAATTTGGAAATATTCTTTTATTTGTTTCAGTCATTTTGACTGCGGCCATACTGGAGCACCACCTTAAACGGTTTTAGTTGAAGAAATCAACCTCGGGACTTACTCTTTGTAGGCCTAGTATTTATTCTGTCGGTCTATTTTGCCGAACCTAAGTTACGGGGACTTAAACACACCAGCATCAGTTGTCAAGTGATAGTGGGGAGACAAACACAGATAAACACACAAGCATATACATATACACGACAGGCTTCTTTCGGTTTCCGTCTACGAAATCCACTCACAAGACTTTAGTCGGTCCGAGGCTACTGTCAAAGAGAGAAGGAGAATGAAGAGACTCACCCTATTTCTGTCATTCCTATAATTCTTATGTGAGCAGGGTTGTTATGAGTGGGTGCAATGTATTCATTTAGAGCAATGCCAGTGTATTTTTGAATATCTTTTATTAAATTCTTGTTGTTTGAGTCTATGGCCGTGTACTTAGTGATGTCTTGGGAGTGCTGTTCATGTTGTTGGTATGGATTGCTACATGGATTGCTACATGGATTGCTACATGGATTGCTATGTGTTTTCGTTTATTAAGGTATTTGTAACGTTAGTGATGTTTGAAGTGTTGAAGATATTTGTAATTAGGACGAAGGTTCTCAACCCATTTTGGCCAAACGCCCCCTTTTGACACTTGGAGTCACAAATGTACCCGCCCCCCACAAATATTTTTATTTTTTAATATACTACTTATTTTGATATCAGCAGATAATGATTAAGAAATAAAGGTCGTCGTTTTCTCTATACGCTTGTGCGCAATCGGGGGAGTACAATTGTACAAATTGAAATCCACAAAAATAGATAAATAAATAAATAAATAAAATAAAATAAACGAAATAATAAATTATGAATGGAAGTTTGGTAATTGCATTTATTTCCACCTCACGACACTTTTGAGATCAACGTATTGTCTTTCGAAAGAGTGCTCTTTGGTACAAATAAATGCTGATGAAATCATTTCAAACCTTTCCGATTTCCCTTATTGAAACGGCTAGAACTTGTGCAACAGTCTGACATATAAGTTATTGTCACTCGGGAAGATTTTTTTATGCTCAAGAAAGAGAGTGTATTTGATAGAAATTGTTGAAATATATATGTACATCAGATGAGTAGCAAATTGTGGAGGATGATATTCACTGTACCTGGATCTAGATAATCTGAGTCACAAAATCATGCCCCTTTTAAAATGAAGTAAAAAATCAGAAAACTTACCGTATTAAACATTCATTTCTTATTCATTTGAACCAAACCATTTGAGAAAAAAATTGACGAAAATGTTACAGACGTTTAAAAATCGAAGAACTCTCTATTTCTAGCTTATAATAAACTTTCGTTGTAGCAAACGGTGTCAACTTTAAGGTTGTACCCTGTGTAAGGCTGTACCCTGTGTAAGGTTGTACCCTGTGTAAGGTTGTACCCTATGTGACCTGATTATTGTAGGTGTCTAAATAAAGATGAATACCTTATAAAGCCATGTTATTATTTTTTCTTTGTTATATTAACGTATTTGTCTGTATGTGTTTGGGTAAATTTTTACAAGTGCACCAGCATTAGCAGGTATTTGCGATAACGGCAGGTCCTTTATCGTAAATAGCCGTTACGTGGCAGCAGGGCGTGTTAGAAATAACAGCCAAATCTTTCCTTTTCTGGGTACCGGGAAACTTCAAGGTCTTCTCCCGCCCTCCCCCTTTCTTTTCCGAAAAAGAAAAAGTGGCTTGCAACGGGTTTGGTGGTCAGATACATTGAATGCACGCGAAAAATCCGAGGTCTTTCTTTTTTTCTTCCTGGCCTTACTGACAAACGCTCATTACATCCATTGCGAGTGCACTACCAGGACAAATTCCCACGAACCACTTTCTTAATCATATTGTGCCTAGATTTACTGCACTTTCTTTTTAAGGATAACACCGTTTTCTTCGAAATAATATGCAGCACCCACCTCTGTTTTCAATATCTCCGTCAGACTAGTACAGTTAAACGACTTGGATGCAGCCATTCTAGTCTTTTATCAACAAGATGAATACCTTATAAAGTCATGTTTTTATTTTTTCTTTGTTATATTTATTATAAAAAGTAAACAAACTTAGAAAAACTTCATGAAAAGCAAACAATTATAAAAACACGGAAAAACTTCACGAAATATATGTAAAATACTACAAAAATTCACGAAAAATGCTTAAAATAAAGTTTTCACAAAAATAATAACATCGAAACACGTACAGAGAGACAGCATGCAGACGAGAAGATTTAGCACAGCGAGGCAAAATAGAACATATAAGTTGCTATGGTAACTTGCTGTTAATGTTTCGCTATTTGCTGATTGTCTAAAATTACACAAATTTTCTAGCTTTGACTCCAAATAACATCAGGTTCTTTAATTGGTTGAATGTATTTGTTTTGATAATGGCGATAGTAGTGGTGGTGGTGGTGGTGGTTGTGCTTGTGTCGTTTAAAAATATCTCTTGCTCGTCGCTGCTGCTGTTGGTTCTATTGTTGTTGTTATTGCTGTCATGGCTGTTGCTGTATTTGTTGTTGCTGCTGCTGTCTGTGCTTCGTTTTTCGACCACATCAACTAGTGGTGGGAAAACTATGTCAGAGTGGCTGTTCCCTCGATTTGGGAAGCCATTTTGATATTTCTTGTTTTAAGTTATTAAATTTTCAATTTTAAATCTCAAAATTTGCCCATAAAAGGATGAATTCGCGTCTAAGCAGCTCATCACTCTTGTAGTGAGTTGAGTTATTTAGTTCGATGCTCAACAAAATATGGAATACTGGCTAATAAAACGACAAATTTTCAAGAAAACTTACGAGCCACGAACAAGCGTTCTCTTGCTCCAGATACAAATAATAATAATAATAATAATAATAATAATAATAATAATAATAATAACGATAAATTCTTTTATTGGCCACAAGGGATAGTATAAAGATACATTAAAAGATATGACAGGACGATACAGAGGGCTTTAGAGCGTATATATAAAATAAAAAGGAAAAAAAAAACAAATAAAATTCCCAATAGGGGAGGCGCTTTAAGGCGACTAGTGGAAAAACCCACAAAAGTCACGGGTGCCTGATCAACAGGGCAAGAGCCCTTCTTTAATTTCCTTTTTTCACAGGTGTATGTTCAGAATTGTTCCTTTCATACTGGTCATTCTTCCGACATTCACTCATCTTTCAGCAAACTTGCTAGAAGACAACACTTCCCTCTCCATACTCACTTTCCTTTTCAAGTGAAACTTGAAATGTTGATGAGGGTTGGCCAAAGAGGAAAGTGTCTGACTTTAGCCCTTTCAAACGTATGAACCATACTACCTCTTTTGTTACAGCCACCAGACAAATGAAAATTGCCTTCTGCTCCCAGTTAAAGGAGGCTAGCGGAGCAATCTTCATTATGGATTCAGCTGATAGCTGGATCCGTCCTACACGCGACAGCAGCTGTTCCATATAAACCCACAGGTCAGCAATGTTCGGGCACTGGACGAGTGCGTGCAGAACGGTTTCATCGCTCTGAGCACACATCGGGCAGGCCCCGCTGACGGCACTTCCGTGCCTGTAAAGTTTATCCTGAACGGGCAGCACCCCTCGGTAGCATTGCCAGGCGAGAGATTTCTGGAAGTTATCCATAGGCCCCGACCCGAAATTTCTCCGAAACAGACTAGTAAGTTGATCCTCGTCGACGCCTAGAATTTCCCTGAGAAC
>NC_068991.1:60123929-60126553 GCF_001194135.2 Octopus bimaculoides
AATAGATGACGGATGCGATGTACGCATTCGCCACCTCGGCTCGACGTTTCAGGGACAGCTTTCTCTCGGCCCATTTCTGGGTGAGATTGACCACCTTGCTCGTCACCTCGTCCCAGTTTTTCTCCACTTGGAGGTCCAGACCGAGCCAGACCCCAAGCAATTTAACCGGACCGTCGATCTAGCGCCCGACGATGCTGTTGGACAGCATGAACTTGCTTCTCCAGGTGCCGAGTTGCAAGCCCACTGACTTTTCCGCGTTAATTTTTGCTTCTCTCACCGCTTCATATTCTTTTAATGTGTCGCCAATCAGGTCTACATGCCTCTGGCTCGACAGTATCACGGTGACATCATCGACGTAAGCAGATATGCTTCTCTCACACTCTAGATCAAAGCCTCCAACTTCTGCAGCAATGGTTCAAGAGTCAGTACATACAGAAGGGAATTGAGGGACCGAGCGCAAAATGCTGAATGGTTCTGAAAGAAGACCATTCACCCGAACAACCGAGCAGATGCCGCTGTACAAAGCAGCGATCCAACCAATGAAGACCGGACCGAAACAGGCTGCTCTGAGAAAAGCTGCCAAGTATTGATGGTCGACCCTATCGAAAGCTTTAGATTGATCTAAATTGATCAAAGCCTTACCCATGCCAGCTTCGTCACTCATCTTCTCTATGATGTAGCACATGAGGTGGAGGTTGTTGTGAATAGTCCCGGTTGGGACAGCGCGTGTTTGCGCCTTGCCAATCAGCTTGTCTACAACAAGCGCCAACCTCTTGGCTAACGCTTTGGCCAAAATCTTCAACTCTACATTGAGTGGAATGTTGGACCTAAAATTCTCTAGAACGTCCATCGTGTTTGGGTCCTTTCTCAGCAGTGCCACCACCCTTCGACAAATAAAAGTGGGGATTCTCTCATTTTGTTGCCAGTTGAAGTAGACGTCTGCTAAGAAGCCCGCAAATAAGTCTGCTATTGAACTATAAAGCTCGTAGGGCAGACCATCCAAACCCGGTGATCAGCTTTTGTGCAGCTTTTCATTGCTTCCTGTACTTCCCAGGTTGTTATCGGTCTTTCGCAGCACTCTACCTCGCTAGCCGAGTGTCGTGGCAGGCCGTCCAGGTTGACACCAAAGTCGATACCATTATCCGTCTCACCACTCGTCCCGAACAGTTGAGCAAAGTGCTGCTGAAAGGCCGCACACATCTGCTTGGGTTCGAACACCTCGCGCCTGTTCTGATCTACCAAAGACCGAATGGTCGCTCTGTTGCCTCGTTTTGCCTTCGCCACTCGTACCCATCAAGTGGCTTTAGTCTCCTCCCCCTACTAGTACTAAAGTGCGAGACGTTGCCAAGAAAACCGCCAGACGCCTGAAATAATCAGACCGCCCTGCACCTGTCGGAGCATATGCAGCCACCAGTCTGAATGCATCGCCGTCACTGCCGTTCACATCTAGAACCTTCAACTTACCTTCCAGATCCAGGAAGATTGCATTTATTTTCAGATCCAGGCCATTCCGGAAGAACACCGCAGTATCACCACCGCCACCACCCGGCCGAAACGGAGATAGGAAGATCTCGTATCCACCGAAAAGGGTCATGAGGTCCCACGGGTCGGAAAGCCTGGCTTCACTAATGGCTGCTACGTCTACACCGAAGGACCTCAGGTCGTTTAAGAGATGACCTTGTTTCCAAGGCGAATTGAGGCCCCTGGCATTTGTGCAACCTATTCTGAGCACTTCCATACTAAAAATAATTATTTAGAACGGAGAAGAGCTCTAATAACTGCTGTTGTCTGATTGTATGCCCCCCTTCTTGTTTGGTGTGGGTGTTTCCGCGAGGTTTTTGCAGAGTCGTTTACAGAGATTTTTCTGAAACGACGCAACAGCTTCTGGAAAGTTCGTTTTGATGGTTTTATATGCGTGTTGTGTGACTTTTAGAATTTGTATGTGTGGTGGTGGTGGTACGTTTTTGCGCTAGGAAGACAAAATCTATTGTGATGTCTGTTTTTTCTCTAAGATATGTCTGTGTTGTTTGTGTCTATTGCTGTGAGGTTGGTAGTGCTTGTGGAGTTCAAGGTATGTGGGCACAAAGGAAAATGGCAGAAACATCCAATGTTAATCTTGACCCGCAGAATGTCATGAAAGAGTTAGAACCAGCAGAGAGCTACAAATACCTAGGGGTATTTGAAGGTGGTGAGCGAAAGGACCAGAAGAAAATTAACGCAGCGTAAGGGCAATACTCAGGACAGAGCTGAATGCAAGAAACAGAATCGAAGCGATCAATACTTGATCAATACAGTTTCAATATCATTAACTGGTCAATTACTGAAATATGTAATCTTGACAGAAAAAATATGAAAATTGTTGACAAGAAAAGAGGGTGGCCGTGGACTTTTACAACTGGAATTAACAATGAAGATTGCTACAATTGGCCTAAACACCTACCTGAAAAACTCTTATGACTAGATGCTAAAACTTGTCTGAAATAACGAAAACAAGAAAGCATCATACTCAGTAACAACACAGGCAAAGGAATGTGTGTCTGTTCAAGTTGTTTATCTGACTATTACTCTGACGAAGGTTGTATGTATATATATATATATGCATATATATATATATATATGTATAT
>NC_068991.1:60127007-60133917 GCF_001194135.2 Octopus bimaculoides
AATGCTTTTCTAAATTATTTTCAAGTAAATACCATAACAAAAATTATTTTTGCCATATTTGAAAAACTATCTTAAAATGAAAATGACTTTAAAAATATGGTAAATATTGGGTTGTTCGGAAAGTTCATGCCGATTTATAGTAGCTTACCTTTCGACTTATTTGCCATGAAACCACCTCAATTCTGGGAAGAGGGTATTTTCAAGTTAAAGGAAAGATGAAGACGCATTGTGCAACAAAATGGTTCATATTTGGTTGATTAAAAATGTAATGGCAAGTATTTATTGACCTTTTTCTTTCCTTTAAAAATCGGCACGAACTTTCCAGACAATCCAATATTTCGTAAAAGACGCGTTCGTAACCTCGGTGTGAAATAGTTTTTTTTTCCATAGATTTGGCTGCTATTTCTAGCACACCCTGCTCCCACATAACAGTTATTTGCGATAAAGGACCCGAAATACTTGTTACATGGTAGCAGGGCGTGCAAGAAATAGTAGCCAAATCTTTCGGAAGTAACATTCGTTGAAAACATGCAAAATAACCTGGAAAAGAAAAAAAAAACCCATGAAACAAAACACCGTTGCTGGGAACTCAGAGTTTCCCGGTGATTCGACCCAACGAGTCAGGGGCAGTCTAGTATTTATATATATATATATGTGTGTGTGTGTGTGCATGTGTGTGTGTGTGTGTGTGTGTGTGTGTGTATAAAAAGAATTTTAATACGAGAAGTTGGAATAAAGGAACGGTTTTATTACAAATCACTACAATTCTTTCAGCTCATCAGTATTAGCTGGTAGATGCTGAAAGTTACATATATCATTACATATTATTGCATTAACATGATCCAATGATAGCTGTATACATGCATGGCTTGAGGTGAGTAGAGTCCAAAGTTCATATTTAGATCATATTTAGTTTCTCTCGGTTCTATATCCATACCACTATGATATTACGAAATGGCCTTTCTTTTATGCGTGTTTTATTAAATACTCGATTATATTGAAGCTTTATCTTTTTTATTTTACACTTTTCATATTCATTAGCTCTCCACAGCTGGTTTGGAAGAGTAGAGTACGTAAATCCATATCCGAAGTTTCTGGACCTTCACAACATCATTATCAAGAATTGAATGTATTTGGCGTTTGTATTGTTTTTTTTAAATATATACTGATTAAATCGGTGTAGACGTTCTCACCATGGTTTTTGAGCGTTAGAATATATTATATATGTAAATGACAGAAGGAGATATGATTTATTTTGTGACCAACTGATTATCAATGGAAAATTATATAAAATTTAGTTGTGGATATTCTTTGATTATAAAAGGGGAACAAGAATTAAGTTTCATGCAAATATTCTTTTCTACTCTAGGCCCAAGGACCCAAATTTTGGGGGAGGGGGCCAGTCGATTAGATCGGCCCCAATACGCAACTGGTACTTAATTTATCAACCCAAAACGCAACTGGTACTTAATTTATCAACCCCGAAAGGATGAAAGGCAAAGTCGACCTCGGCGGAATTTGAACTTAGAACGTAAAGACAGACGAAATATCGTTAAGCATTTCGCCCGGTGTGTTAACGTTTCTGCCAACTTGCCGCCTTAGTTTTATGCAAATATTGATACATAAAAATGGGGCAAACATTCTTGGGAGTCTTCGTTGTCTTCTAGAAAACCCAATTTATAAAGATATAAAATAGATGTTGAAGAAATAGATAAAATATATTTTTTATAAGATTTTACAAGAAAGGGTGACAGTGATTTCGAAGTTTCAGCCTTCGAGCCTTTGCACACACACACACACACACACACACATACATACACACACACACACACACACGCACATACACACATACACACAAATATATATATATATATAAATAATCTGCATGCATGTATATATGTATGTATATATGTCCGAGTGCATGTCTTTTTATGAATGCATTATATTTGTATTATAGTGCATTGTCGTACCATTAAAAACTTTTTATTCTTTACAAACAATACACAATGCTTCAAGCGAACTACAATACTCTCCTGCATTTATATATGTATGTAGATAGCATGCGTGTATGCATACATACACTAACTATCTATCTATCTATCTATCTATCTATATCTATCTATCTATCTATCTATCTATCTATCTATCTATCTATATATATATATATATATATAGAGAGAGAGAGAGAGAGAGAGAGAGAGAGAGAGAGAGAAGAAGAAGAAGAAGAAGAAGAAGAAGAAGAAGAAGAAGAAGAAGAAGAAGAAGAAGAAGAAGAAGAGGCAGCAGCAGCAGCAGCTGTGTATCTCTTAGATTTTTTGTTAGAGTTTTCGCATCCATTTCGCAGTTTGTTTCAATTTATTTCTGTTTTACTCCAAACATCTTTTTTATTTCGTCTATAAAATTCTTGTTCCTGCAGCTGTAAATAATGGGATTTGAGCAAGAACTGATGTAAAAACTATGCCGTGCAAACCAATAGAAAAACAATGCTGCTTTCGGAACCGAGCTTAGTGACTTCACAATAGCATTTACTATCAAGGTAGCGGTGCAAGGCAAATAGGTCACTATAAAGACAACTGTAATCATCATCATCGTTATAGTGGTACGTTTTGTCCTCTTGGCTTGTTCTTTTGCTCGTCTTTCGCTGTCCGCTTCCCGTAATTTTGTCATACGAGGTGCAATGTTTTTCGCATATGCCGTTGATATCTCATCCGAGGAAACTTTCGATGATATTTCGGTAACTGACAATTCAACTACATCCAGAGAAACGCTCGAGGATAATCGATTAGGATCAATCATTTCTGGTGCATCAAGCCACTTTTGTTGAATGTTATCAGGACAGGGGACGTTTGCAATACTATTCCTATTTTGTTGGGATATAGCAATTTTTTTTTTATTCATTACCTTCATATGTCGAAGAATTATGGCGTAGAGAACAACAAGAATAACAAACGTAAACACTGCTAGCAGAAAGTAGAGAGCAAAGAATCCAAGCTGGTAATAGTTAGGCTTCTTGTAGTTTTTTGCTGAGCAGGAATAGCTATAGATACCAGGATAATTAGTCGGTTTCTTGATACTTCCATAGTAAAGAAGAGCAATACTTCCCTGTGTTGCACAGAAAATAAAAATACAGGCTGTGATGATTTTAGCAGCTGTCATTGTTATCTGAGACTTCAGTGGTTGGCATACTTTTCTGTATCTATCCGTTGCAATGGCCAGTAGAAGACCATAGTTACATAGTCCTGTGAATACTGATAAGCTCAAATGGAACTTGCACAATATATCCCAGGTTGTCATCATAGGGTAAATATTTTGGACAATACGAGCTGGTGTCACACAGGCACATATTATCAAATCAGTACAAGCCAGCATGACGACAAACAAATAAGTTGGTGATAATTTCAAACGAAATCCGTAAACGTAAATAGTTAAAATGTTTCCAACGAAACCAATGGTCATTGTTAATGCAATTAGAATAGTAAACGGAAGTCTTATCAAAACTTGTTGTCTGTTGAGTTCTTCGATGGTGATACTATATTCAGTACTGTTTGTTGTTCCATTCTGCATTGAATACATAAACGACGACATGCTTTCCCGATTTTGGGCTGTGTTTTCTCAGTTCAATCTGAATAAGAAAATATAAGAATAAGAAATATTATCCACAAGCTCCATGATTACTGTGGTATAGACAAATTTATAATCAAACTCTAGGACTTAAACATACGTATAGCAGAGTAAATATTACTAAAAGAAACTGAACTTACATAGATTTCGTTTTACTTTTTACTTTTTTCAGTCATTGGACTACAGCCATTATGGGGAACAACCTTGAAGGGTATAGTCGGACAAATAAAATTCTCTGCTTACTTTGGTTAAAAGTTTTGCACTTATTCTATCGTTACTTTTGCCGAGCCGCACTAAGTTACGGGAATGTAGAGAAACCGAAACCTGTAGTCAAGAGGTGGGGGCAGAAGACAAACACGAAAGTAATGACACAGACATATGCATACGCACAAATATACACACATAGTGCATGCAAAAGTCTTACGAAACTAAACAAACAATCCATGAATACCTGTGCTAGCTGTATAATATGACCGAAGAAGAAATATATCAGCGAGGAAATGAGATAAAAAAGAAAATAACTAAGATGATCACAATCGGGTTTCAGAAAATGAAGATAATAAAGCTACCCCTCTTATTCAATAACAAAAGGAAGAAATCACAGCAGCCATTATAAACCTCCCTGCAACCAAGGAACTATTGAAACAACGAATACAACTGAAAACCTGACGACTTAGAAGGTATGACAAAAGAATAAAATTTTATCGACGAAACAAAGTATTCAGAACTGATGCAAGTAAATTTTATAGAGAAATTGGCAAAAAGTAAGATAGAGGTAAAGGAGCCACCTAAGACTGAGGTAATGGAAGAGTTCTGGAAGAAGATATGGAGTGAGAAAGTGAGACTGGATGAAGCTGAAGAGCAGAAATAGGAGGCAATAGGAATAGAAGAGTTAAGATATGTTCTTGTAAAGTCTCACAAATGGAAAACCCCAGGACTAGACCGGATCCCTAACTTCTGACTGAATTATTTGACAGAAGTACACCAAAAAATTTCGCTGCATCCCTAACTGATGTCACCCAGAGCTCAGAGCAAATACCTAGCTGGCTGACTGAAAGAACAACATACCTTCTACCAAAAACTGAAGACACGAAAAATCCAAAGAACTACCGACCAATGACATGTCTCAACACCATCTACACGATCCTCACATCCATACTGACTGAAAGAATATAAACTTTTCATGAGGAGAACCCTATCACTCCATAAGCTCAAAAAGGTTGTAAAAGAAATTCTTATGGACGCAAAGATCAGTTACTAATAAATAAAATGATTGTAGGAATTGCCGGAGCAAAAAGAACATGAGTATGGCATGGATAGGCTACGGGAAAGCGCTTGAGAGTTGGCTCCTCAAGGCCCTTAAGATACATAAAGTTTCTGTCGTCTCCAAATTCTTTCAAGATAGCATGGCCAAGTGGAATATACGTCTCCTTCTAAACCATAATAATGGGATGAGCCAATCTAACAACATCAGCATCAAACGAGGCGTCTTTCAAAGTGACTCCCTCTCTCCATTACTCTTTTGCATGGCACTGATCCCACTCTCAAACGAATTGAGTAACACCAGGTATGTGTTCAAAGTGTATAATACTATAGTAAACCATCTGTTTTATATGGACGATCTGAAGTTGTTTTCTAGAAATGACAAAGAGCTAATAGGGCTGCTAATAACTATTAACGAGTTCAGCAATGACATCGGGATGGATTTTGGCCTTGATAAGTGTGCTAAAGCAACTTTTGTAAGATGCAAGCTCAGGCAAACAGCTTCAATTTAATTAGATACCAACGCTACCATCAAGGAACTTGACCCACAAGAAAGTTATAAATATCTGGGGATAAGCGAAGCTATACAACATGCTACTATGAAGGAAAAAAATATGAAAGGAGCATTACAGGAGAATTACAGCCATGAACTAGACGAAGAACCTGAAATCACTGCGACCAAATAAGTAAAACGGATCAGGCAGACTGCAAAAAGAACGGGCAGAAACAAATTGAGGAGATATGGAGCCAAAAGCCTCTGCATGGACAGTATATACTTCAAAGCCGAAATGCTGATGTAGACCAAACAACAATCCATGAGTGAATGAGAAGTTCAAGACTAAAAGCAGAGGAGAAGGTTTCATATTGGCGGCACAAGATCAAAACTTGCTTACAAAAAACTACCAGGCTAACCTCTAGGATTTTCCAGTCAACACCGACAGAACGATCTAGTTTAATGGATCATAGCCATTAAAGACAGGGAAGAAAATACTTGTAGACTAATAGATGTAAGTGTTCCCACTGATAAAACTATATTTGTAAAAGAATTTGACAAATTAAATAAATATAAGGACCTGGAAACTGAAATACAAAATATGTGAGACCTTAAAGCGAGAGATGTTACTGTTATTATGGGTGTCCTAGGTATGACAAGAAAGGAATGTCAAAAGCCATGTCTCAGGGAAATCCAAAAGATTGTGCTGACAGGTACTGCCCACATCCTTAGAAAACTCCTATCAGTTTAAATATTTGTATTGTATTACCTGAAGATATTTCGTTACTGCTCCTGTCACTTCCCCACCCTCAAGCTTTCCGTCATACTGTAACATCTCTTATCCTTCACTCACCCCAGGGCGCTGGCTGTGTCTCAGCAAGTGATTGTAACACACATGCAGATTAAAAGTAAATAATAATAAGATGGGCTACAACAAATATTCTGCTCAATTCCGTAGATTTGCTTGTCAGTTGTTTGACCTTAACCAGTTGAGCATGTTCCTTAGTGGCTGACAATATGTGCATCTTTGATCACGAGTAGAAGTAGTGGGGGAGCATCATAGCTATGTGTTGAGTTTGGATAATTCACTTTTGGAAACATGGGTGTTTCGTTCAACATCCTTAAACAACCTTCATACAGGGACCTTTTGAGCAGGATGGGCTACTCGACCTGAAGAAAATTCTAACTAGGCCCCACAAGCAAGGTCAGGCGCTGTTTATCTTTATATGAGATTACCAAATCATGCACATATGGTTGTGATACCTGTGCCTGGTGTACTCTTATCAGGCGGGTAGTGATGATGGCTATACTGGGCCTCGTATATTTTACCCCAGTGTCACTTTGATGGCATGAACTGCCATCTCACTCAATAATAATAATAATAATAATGATAATAATAATAATAATAATAATAATAATAATAAATACATAGAGCACTCAATGAACAAATGGCAGACAGTGCTACAGCTCCAAACAAAAGACGGACTTGTGAAAACGAAAGCCATCCCCATTAGAAGAGGAATATTCCAGGGA
>NC_068991.1:60136575-60137723 GCF_001194135.2 Octopus bimaculoides
ACGTTTCTCGAAAAGAAATGGAAAAACTTTCAAAATACAAAGACCTGGAAATAGAGATAACTCGAATGTGGAATCTAAAAACAGAAACAATTCCTATCATAGTAGGTGCCTTAGGTATAATAAAAAAATATTCAGACAAATACATTACAAAAATAGCAGGACTTACAAATATATATAACATACAGAAAATTGCACTACTGGGTACTGCACACATTCTACGCAAAACACTTTCAATACAGTAAACATAAGAGCACCACAGCAAACCACAGCACATACCCAAGGCGCACAGAGCTGCGCTCGGTAGTGAAGTGAAAGCACGTTATAAAAATAAAACTACTGAACAATAATAATAATAACAACACTGACAGAGCGATCCAGGCTAACTGAGCCGGTATAATTATTAAAGACAAGGAAGAAAATACTTGTAGACTAGCAGATGTAAGTGTCTCCACTAATAAACATATATCTGTAAAGGAATTTGACAAACTAAGTAAATTAAGGACCTGGAAATTGAAATACAAAAGATTTGGCACCTTAAA
This sequence comes from Octopus bimaculoides, assembly GCF_001194135.2. Lineage (NCBI taxonomy): Eukaryota > Metazoa > Mollusca > Cephalopoda > Octopoda > Octopodidae > Octopus > Octopus bimaculoides. The sequence continues at coordinate 60,137,115 of NC_068991.1, forward strand.
GCGAGAACTTTTCCTGTTATTGTAGGTGCCCTAGGTATCATAAAAAAAGGAGATGTCAGAAACATCTTGATAATATCCCAAGAGAACCACCTATCAGAGAAATCTAAAAGATTGTACTGACAAGTATTGCCCACGTTCTTAGAAAAACCCTATCCATTTAAACGTTTGTGTTGTATTACATGAAGATATTTCACTACTGCCCCTGCCACATCCTCTCTCCAAGCTTTCGGTCAAACTTTAACATCTATTATCCTTCAATCATCCTAGGACGCTGGGTGTGTCTAGGCAAGTGATTGTAACAAACATGCAGATTAAAAGTAAATAATAATAATAACAACAACAACAACAACAACAACAACAATAATAATAATAATGATAATAATAATAATAATAATAATAATACCCATAGAACTACACATGCATCTTAATGTTTACACAACTACGTGAAAATCACAGGACACACTCACGCATACGAAAACACATATCACAAACGAAGCAAAACCAAAACTTTTTTTTCTTCTTTATTTATTTTCATTTTGTGAACAAACACAGACAGTGAACCATTCATAAGTTTAAAACGCCACGCACACACACACACACACACACACA
>NC_068991.1:60141197-60143018 GCF_001194135.2 Octopus bimaculoides
ATTGTCATAGGTGCCCTGGGAATGACAGCGAAACGGGCTGATTACTACTTAGATCAGATTCCAGGAAACCCCAAAATGGCTGAAGTTCAAAAGATAGTGCTCATGGGAACTGCCCATATCCTACGTAAAATACTGTCTATGTGATCTCAAATTTTAAAGCAAACACATAATTTTCTTATGGTTTCTTAAACATTCACTTGAACAAAACTGTACAAATCCAAATATATGGTACCCTAGGCATAACACCTACATGAACTTCTAACTTGTTGTCTCTTGAGGTCTCTGGGTGAGACTTGGATCCAACTTGTACAAATGCAAAACAAAAGACAAACATAAAATAATAATAATAATAATGATTTCTTTTATTTGCCACCAAAGCGAAGGAGGAGGGGGACAATACATATAATGGAATGATAAAATAAAATGTATACACGGTACATTAGAAGAAGGGAAATATACATAGTATATAACACTAGAAAAAGATCTTAAAAGATTGATCGTGATAGGATTCCCCTGATTCAGGAGGACCTCTAGGGATGATCAAGGAAACCCCACCATCCATGATCGCCTTGAATGCCAAGGACGAGAGCCTACTCTAACTTCTTCCGACTCACAGGTCTACACTGAAAGTGGTACTCCTGCCATTTTCGCAATTTTCTCCCACCTTTTCATAAATTCTCTCGAGGACATACCCTCCCTCTCCATCCTCACTTTTCTTTTCAAGTGAGGAATATTTCTGTCCTTATTCCTTTCACCAGATAACCTCTTTCGCCACAGCCACCAGACAAAGGAAAACTGCCTTGCCAGTCCCATTAAAAGATTCGAACGACAGACGGGTCTGTCCCACACGCGACAGCAGCTGTTCGACATAACTCCACGAGTCGGCAATGCCCAGACACTGAACGAGTGCATGCAGAACGGTTTCGTTGCTCTGCGAGTACCTCGGACAAGCCCGTCTGACAGCACATCCGTGTCTGTAGAGTTAATCTAGTAGCGGTAGCGCCTCCTGGTAGCGTCTGGCAGGCCAAAGACATCTGGAAATTATCCATAACAGTCCCCGACTGGAAAGTCCTCCAGAATAGACTTGCCAGTTCGTCTTCGTCGACGCCTAGCGTCTCCCTGAGGACGTCGTTGCACTTCCTCGCTACTAATCTTTTGTAAATCTCTAAAGTGGAAAATCCACCGATCCTATTGCCCACCTTGTAGAGGACAGCGAGTGTCTGACCACATTCTAAGTGCCAGGTGCCCAGTCTTGGCCTATCGTTTACTCAGGACTGCAGCTCCGTCAAGGAGACGAGCTACGGAAAGGCGTGTCTCACAACCGGAACCCACACACGTTCAACTAGAAATTGCTGCAAGTGGCATAACCTGAGTGCGTGTCTGCGCATTAATATTTATAGCATGCCTAAGCTGCCACGCAAAGGAAGTTGGCAGCAGACCGACCGCCTGACAATTAGAACGCGTCCCTTCCACAAGAAAATAAACAGGATACGCTCCAATCTAATCAAGCAGTAACTAGAGCAAGGCACAACGGTCAGACGATAAATAGTGACTGAGGTGAAGTAAGCATTCGCTACCTCGGCACGAGCTTTCAGGGACAACTTTCTCTCTGCCCATTTCTCGGTAAGAGAGCTTACCCTGTTCATCACCTCTTCCCAATTCTTATCTACCTGGACGTCGGGACCAAACCGGACCCTGAACAGTTTAACTGCTCCGTCAGTCCAGCGTCCGGTGACGCTGACCGACGGCATTGACCTGTCTCTCCTGGTGCCCAGTCGCAATCCCACCGACTTGTCGGCATTGATTTTAGCCCCTGCAACT
>NC_068991.1:60143473-60147089 GCF_001194135.2 Octopus bimaculoides
TATAATCTCTGTCGTGGATAGACCTGCTCGGATTGCGCACGCTTGTGCCTCCTCGACCAGACTACCAGCGACAAGCGCCAACCTTTTCGCTAACATCTTGGCCAAAATCTTAAACTCTGTGTTTAGCAGACTTATGGGCCGAAAATTCCCTAACACGTCCTCATTGTCGATGTCCTTTCTCAGCAGTGTTACTTACACTCCGGCTAACAGCACTAGGGATTCTTCCGTTCTGCTGCCAGTTGCTGTAGACATCTGCCAAGAGGCTGCCAAACAAATCTGGCATGAAAACATAGAATTCGAAGGGCAGACCATCCAAACCAGGCGATTTGCGACTTGTGCAATCGCTCATCGCATCTCGTATTTCAGAGGCTGTAATCGGTTTTTCGCAGAATCTCATGTCAGTCACCGAGAGCCGTGTTAGTTCGTCTAGGTACGAAGTAAAGTTCGCTACTGTCGTCGACGCTACCTTCTCGGAGCATCCGCACAAGTGCTGCTGGAAAACCGCACACATCTGATCAGAACCGAGTTGCACGCGTCCATCTCGATCCGTCAAATACTTGATCATGGTTTTGTTTTCAAGTCGCGTTTCTACCGTTTGGGCCCATCAGACGGCTTTATTTCCTTCGTGTTTTAGCGCACGGACCTTAGCTCTGACAACGCACCCTTCGTGTTTCACCCCCAAAGAAATGGTCAAGAGCCATTCTCGCCGCTAACACATCGGTTGCGATGCCTTTAGTAATAGCCTCTTCTAGTTTGCTAACTAGTTCTCCCTCTAATCTATTTCTTTCAATTGCTAACTCTTTGCTAAACGCTATCGATTTTACTCTAATCTGTCTTCAGAGCGATCCACCACCGGTTGATGACGATAAACCCCGTCAAATGCCTCTTAACTAGTTCGCTAATCCGGTCCCTGTAGTCTTTGCGAGCCGGTAAGGACGCATTCAACTTCCAGTAACCGAGTCCCTATCTACTGGTCCTATCTAAATCGACTGAGCATATCACACATTTGTGATCTGTGTAGCCGACCAATTTAAATTGTGGACAACCAGTGCTATCACTATCCTCTGATCTAACAAATAATCTATCTAAATACTATCTGGATGACCCACTCTGATTGCTTCTTGTCGACACGTGTCAGAAAGATGGAAAGTCCTGAGCAGGTTTTCGTGGCTTTTACACCCACTTCTACTATGTACTAAATCCTCACAGTCCTTCCGTGCGTCCAAAATACTAATCCAGTCCCCCACTAGTACTAAAGTGCAAGATGTTCCTAAGAATGTTTCTAGACGCCCGAAGAAGTCTGGCCTTCCAGTCCCTGTTGAGGAATAAACCGCCACTCGTCTAAAGGCGCCATCTTCGCTGTCGTTCACGTCCAGGACCATCATCCTACCATCCGGGTCCAGGAAGATAGGCGTACTTGGAGAACTGAGGATTTTCAGAGTAACACTGCTACACTACACTTAACTAGTTGAGCATGTCCCGTAGTGTCTGACGATATGTGCATCTCTGATCACGAAGAGAAGTAGTGGAGGTGCATCATAGCCATGTGTTAAGAGGATTTCTTTGGTGTTTGAATAGTTCACCTCTAGAAACATGGGTGTTTCATTCATTATCCACTGCTACACCGCAACCCGCTCCCGATAGACCAGAAGATGAGAATACCTCGTAGTCCTCGAAAATGGATGCTAGAGAGTGTTTTCCGGAGATCCTTGTTTCACTAAGGGCAGCCACTTTTAAAAGTACCGGCGAACACGTTTTAAAAGGCCCTTCTAACAGCTTTTTATCAATAGATTCTTTTTTTTAATCCCCACACTTCCTGGGAATTTTTCCATCACAGTTTTATAAACTTCTGACGACGTTTTAAATCAGGGTCTATCCTTGACGGTTTTAAGGATGAAATCCTCAAATTCTTTTCCCTCTGTCTCTGTACTTTTTATCTTGATTTACAAAACCCATCAATTCACTGTTACACTTGTTCATAATAGTGAAATAGTTGGATACATTTGGTCTAGAGTCTGATGGATATTTTTGAAGTTCTGTAATCGGTTGTTTCTCGGTTTCTTTAATTTCATGATGTTGATGATGTTGCTGTTTTCGATGTTGTTGATTTCGTTCTTGCTATTTTTGCTGAAGTGGTTGTGAATTGTATTTCAGTTATAGATTTCTTGGAGTAGCGCTATGTACTCTCCTCCTCTTCCGCCTACCCGCTTTCGTTACTGTGAACCATTGATCGTTTAGCTCTTCTTTCTCCATGTCATTCCAGTTGATATTGGTTTGGGAGGAAGAGCATTCAGGAGAAACTTGCTTTTCCGTAGGCTCTTTCGTTGTCTTGGTTTGGCAGTGGGTGTGGGCGAGGGTGTGGGCGAGGGTGTGGGAGGAGGTGTAGGAGTCTTGAGCACTCGTTTATGATTTTGGACTTGTGGTATTTGTAATGTTGGCAGATCCACATTTGTGAAATCTTGGCTTTCTACCCTCCATGAACACTGACAGGTGAGTTCCACCCGGCAGATCGTTTAGATCGGGCAGCTGGTCGATATGGTCCTGCTTGCATTGCAAGGTCAGTTCCATACCTATACCTAACCAGTTTTACTTAGGTAGTTTCTTGAGCTCCAATTTTGTGGCTTCATATTTTTCTAAACTTGCCAAGACGGCCGCCACTAACCAGGTAATGGATATTTCTGATGGCACATTCAGCACCCTAATCTTGGCAAGGCGTTGGCTGCGATAGCTAAGTATTATGAAAACGTTGTCATTCTTCAAAGCGCTTAGTTTTATATAAGCTAAGTATGAATTTATAGAGATACAAAGATTAGCTTAATTTTTTATGAATAAATAAAGGCTAATTATAAATTAATAAAGAAATGAAATAAAGTAATCAATTAGGGCAGAATACCATAGAAATAAAATAGCTTAATTACTAATGTTATAGTAAAGCATATTTAGCTTATTAACACCAATAGAGTTAATATTAGATTGCAGTTATTATAGCTACAAGCTAATTAAGTAAACAATTTTGATTTTAGATACTTGAATTATTACATATTTTATGTAAATATTCTCTATTGAAGTTACTAAGTCGTATATATACTTCATCATGATTCTAGTGATTAGGCTATTTTATATCCTTTTTCTATGGTGTTTCTACCCTCCCTCTATTGTGGTAAAAAGTTTGGCATGTACTCAAAAGTATCCGTAAATTTCTTTCCTTTTGTTTATATATTCTCTTTAATAACCCTCTGAATAGCCATAAACTTTATTTGTATACAATATATCAACATTGTTTTAAAACATTTAACTATAGTACTACATGATAAGACTTCCTCTGTTTCATTATCAATGGTCTGCTAGTGTCAGCCAACATCTTGTTTTAACTTGTCAGTCAACATCTTGTTTTAAGTTTTCCTTTATCAGACCTCATGATTTTTATGACTATACCAACAATGATTTCTGTCTGCTCTCTCAACCCTACCCCTAACAGATAATGCCCTTTAATTTCTCAACCTTAGATACACAAGGTTTGATAAACTAGTCTATAAATTAAAACTGACCCCATTAAAAAACAAATAAAATCAGTGGCAGGTAGGGTCTTCTTCACAATTTATTTATTGACTTCTAT
>NC_068991.1:60147937-60149006 GCF_001194135.2 Octopus bimaculoides
CTTGTACGAATACAAGTTACGCCACTCTGCCACCGAAGCTCTACGAAACACTAAGCGGGCTTTTGGTAACGATTCTGTTGACATCAGAACTGTTCAGAGATGGTTCCAAAGATTTCGTTCAGGAAATGAAAGCCTTATAAATGAACCAAGAGGAAGACCAAAATCAATTATTCAGTATGATGAATTGAATGCTTTAGTTAAACGAAATCCGAGAACAACGGTCCGAAAAATCGGTTCAGAGCTTCAGACATCTCCCGCAACTGCTTCTCGACACTTGAAGAAAATTGGAAAAGTCAGAAAGATGGATAGGTTTGTTCCCCATCAACTGAATGACATTCAAAGAAACAGACGCCTTACAGTGTGTTCCATGTTGATTTTTCGGTTGGAAAGAGAAGCATTTTTGTATCGACTCATTACGTGTGATGAGAAATGGATACTCTTTGATAACAGCAGGAGGACAGGACAGTGGTTAAATGCAGAAGAATTACCAAAACTCTACCCCAAACCACCGTTGCACCCTGAAAAGATGATGGTCACTGTTTGGTGATCAACAAAGGGGGTTATTCATTATTCGTTTTTGCAACAAGGAAAAACTATAACAGCAACATCCTATTATCAGGAAATTGATTGTATGTATGAAAATTTTAAAAAAGAAGCAACCCAGATTAGTTAATAGAGATTGCCCAATTTTGCTTCATGATAATGCACCACCTCACACTTCTCAGGCTACGGTCCAAAAGATGCAAAACCTGAATTATGAAATTTTAGCACATCTTCCTTATTCTCCTGATATCTCTCTTACTGATTATCACATATTTAAACACATATTTAAATAAAGAAGAGGTAACTGAAGCATTCGAACAGTTTATCAGTGTAAAAGATGACAAATTCTTTGGAGATGGAATAAATGCGTCAGAGGAACGTTGGATGAAGGTCATAAATGAACAAAGATCATATTTTGATTAAATAAATAAATATTCTAAGATTAGAAAAAAAAAACAATTTTAATGTTTCCTTTTTCAAATGTGACATTTCACGTGAGACACCATAATATATATATATATATATA
>NC_068991.1:60149741-60154132 GCF_001194135.2 Octopus bimaculoides
GAAAGATATGACATACGTGTGTATATGTGAGTGTATATACACAAACATACATTATGTGGGTAATATTTTCAACCAAGACATTGCATCTTATTCTTCAAGTGTCTCAATTCTTTGTGTGTACATATATTTACTAAATTATGACAATTATTAATAGTTTTCCTCATTGTGCCATTTTCTCTCATTAATAAAACTGTCGGCATTTTTGCCGAGGCGGGAATACTAGTGTATAATAATAATAATAATAATAATAATAATAATAATAATAATAATAATAATAATAATAATGAGATATAATCAATATTTCCTGTATGTTTCCTATGATACATAGAACATATTTCTCTACATCCATGCACATCATAAACAACGCACATTCCCAATTTTTTCTAAGTACTTGATACTTATAAAAGGAAAGCTTTATATTACTCATAAGATATGAAATAAGGACTAACTAAAAGTCTGAAAACAAGTATGAACGTTTGGAACAAACTTATGAAAATGCTTTGGATAAGGAAATAGATAAGGTCTAGTTCGGGAGATAATTATTAATGGTGCCTACCGCATTTCTTTGTCACAAAAAAAATCATGTTTGAATATACACAATGAACAAAACAAGATACTTACACAGAAAGTATGGCTCCCTGTGGTAGCTTTGGAGATTCACAGTAAATATGATAATAAGACTTCAATAACAATGACAACAGTATAAAGCTAAAGCAACGATACTCTCCACATAATAAGTTAAAGCAATATATATATATATATGTGTGTGTGTGTGTGTGTGTGTGTGTGTGTTTGTGTGCGTGCTTGTATGTGCGTGTGTGCGTGTGTGTATGTGCGTGTGTGTGCGTGTGTGTGTGTGTGTGTGTTTGTGTGTGTGCGTGAGCACATGAATTTATACACTCGTACACACCCATATACTTAATACGATCCGACAATGTAATTAGCACTAACATCCGTGAATTACAGTTGCGTGTTTTCCGTGATACTTGTTTCGAATATCCTGCTATGCTAAAGAATAATACATTGTTATATCAAAGCACAATAACAAGGTGAAGTCGTCCAATTTAACAACTTAAAGATATCTAACGAGTGATCCTCTACACGGTTACTAATCTGCGAGTAATTGCAACTAGATCACCTTCAAATCACATCTTACTGTATTAAATAATTCTATACTGAACAATGTAGATCGCAATGTACAGCAGATCGAGAAAAAAGGCTATATCCCACTGATACCTGTCAGAGAAGAACTGACAATACATCAAGATAAATACACTTTAACATGTAGAAAGACCACCATATAACAAATAAATAGCTAGACATCATTTTCCACCAGGTACATTACGATAGTGTAGTTATAATCGACATAGGATACAGACATTGCTGTGTGATTATCTGGTCGATAACTGATTAAGAATTAGGGACCTTCTGTGTCTGTCTTCTGTCCGTTTGTGCACTCAATATGCATTATGTCTTTTACATTTCGTTTGTGTGCTTACTATATACATTTTTTCACCTATTAAGTAACGGAACGAAACGCCGTCTGCCTTTTATTAACAGTAAGTTATTTATATAGACGTACGTCCCTTTTCCTAGCCTTTTCCCTTGCTCCCTTTTCTCTCTATATATATGCGTATACACTTCTTACAAACGATCTTATCTTAGGTTCAAATTACCTGCAAGGCAATGTATATAGTTTGGCATACATATGCTCACACATATATTTTTACATACATTTTAACTATTTTTAAATAGTTCCTAAATCCATATCCAACGTTTCTAGACCTCCAGAGTCTCATTCCCAAGAATTGAACAGAAAATGTTTGCCGTATGAGTTGTTCCTTATATATTAATTGAACTGGGGTAGACTTTCTCGACAAGTGTTATTTGATCATTGGCATATATTCTATACGTAAATGACAAATAAGGAGATATGATATATTTCATGATTATCAATGAAGAATGATATATCATTTAGTAGTGTGTATTCTTTGATTATAAAGAATTAACACTAAATGATTGAATTTTTGAGATCATACCGGTCTGAAAAAAAATGTGAGAGTGGATACCACATCCAGAAAAAGGAGAGAAAGAGCAGAAGTTGGAATAGAGTTTTTGCTAAATTCTTTAGCGCCCAAACATGGATGCAGAAAACATTAAATCGTATTTGGTGTAGAGAAAATGGTGAGGCCTTCGTCTGGTAGTGGTCTCAACATGTGCCAGGATGATGATGTACTTTGCATAAGGTGATAACATAATATAGCAATTCAGTTTTTAGGAGTGTTAGTTGTCTTCCCGAATACCTGATTTATACGAAAATAATTGTTAAAGAAATAGATAAAATATATTATATATATATTCTTTTACAAGAAGAGGTTAATAGTGATTTCGGAGTTTCAGCCTTCTAGCCTTTACACATAAATACACACACACACACACACACACACACACACACACACACACACACACACACACACATCTTTCCCCGAATAAAGAGTAACATATGAAAAAGGAAAATAGAGTATATCAAAAATTGATTCATTAACGGAAATAATGTGAGGTCTTTATTATGGCGCTTGTTATGGAATTTTCGTGGGATAATATGAAAACGGTTTACCGTCCACTTCCTTCGTTTTATTTTCTGCAAGTCAACATCTTGCTGACGATAGTAAATTCTGAGGGTAAGATAAGTATATCAGTACTTGATTGGTGTTTCATTTTTGACGCGGAAACAATGAAATGCAAACCTGTACTCGGTGGGATTTGAACTCAGAGATTAGAAAGACCGAAAAAAACACTGCAATACATTCTGTTCGATGCTCTAAAATTTTTGCCAATTTGCCACCTTGCCCACTTTGTCTAGATGTGTGTATGTGAGATTTCTGTTTCTCTGAGCATGTATGTATGGCGGACTCTCGCGTCGTATATGCTGGTGTTGTACGTTAGCTCACTCTCTCCATCCAAATCGACATTGCCTGTGCTGGTACACGGCGTACAACATATCAAATGTCGAAGTGATTGCAGAACAACGTGTAATGAAATGTTTTAATGTTTTACTCAAGAACATAATGCACTGCCCGCCCCGAGCATAGTAGCCACGGTTTTGACTAACTACTAGGCCTCGTGCCTTTGTTCATGTACACTAAACGTATGTATGTATGTATGTATGTATGTATGTCTTTACATATATGTTGCATGTGTATATACATATATATTTGTCTGTCTACACACACATATATATTGATGCGACCACCGAAAATACAAATTAATGTTATATCATTATCTCCCGAGCTGGGTTTTGAAACCGTATTCTGGCTGTTGAGGATAATGGTATTTCCTTTGTCTTGTGAACAAGTACAGCTATTTTTAGCGTAGGAGTGATCGGTGACCCTTTCCGGTCACCAAAAGTTCAGAAAAACAAGTGAGGAATTGTACTAGACTGACCCAGCTTTGGGAGGGGGTAAGGTAGCACTGTAAAGCTACGGTATTTGTGATAAACAAAGAATTGGCGCGAACAGTTGGCCGCAGCAGTTGGCATCAAGCAGTTGGCGAGGGGAGTTGGCATCAAGCAGTTGGCGTACGGAGTTAGTAACAGGCAGTCGAGTTGGGTACAGGCAGTTGGCCGAAGCAGTTGGCGTACGGAGTTGGGATCAAGCAGTTGGCGAAGGCAGTTGGCCAGGGAGTTGGATGAAGTGAAGATGTCCAGTAGTTGAATGAAGAACGAGAGCCAGTGAAGATGAAGAGTGATAAGTTTGACAGAGAGAGGCCGAGAGAGAGGGCCTATGGTCAGCAGGTACGAGTAAGCAGAAATGCATAGAGTCTCAGAGAGAGAGGGACAGGGATGGAACTGTTGTGGCAGCCAAGAGATCGTAGTAGTCAGCTGGTCACTACTTTGTGGATTATAGTGAGAGTTTTGAAAGAAAGGAAATTATTACGGTAAAGGTTTGTGTAAATATTCTTCCAAGAAAAATGTACTTGTCGTTACATGTGTTAAAAGAACTGTTAACTGTGATGTTAACTTAAAAGAGAAAAAAAGAAAGAACTTCGTTACATGTTGTTTAACTGAAAAGAAAACAAAGAAGTAAAAGAACTTTTAATGGACTTGATGTACGAACTCTTGCTTATGTAATGATTGTAAACCTTTGATTATGGTGCATGCGCTATTGTTATATGCTATTGAATTTATTGTTACGCAATGTTATGCCATGTATTGATGATGTAATGTTTTGTTTGCTTGCTAAAAAGAAGAAAAAGTTAGTTCCGCTACCCAACGTATGGTCTCCGTGTTATTTCTTCCTCTTCCTTTTGCCTGTTGTCTTCGTTGCGTGCTCCGGCCGGGGCTTAGTCGTGGCGAACATCCCGACTCACTGAGCGTCGACGTTCGCGCGCGC
>NC_068991.1:60154142-60171642 GCF_001194135.2 Octopus bimaculoides
GCTTCGCGTGCGGGCGTTCGTAACAATATGTATGTGTGTGTATATATATATATATATATATATATATATATACTGAGATAGGAGAGAGATGGAAGAAGAAGAAGAAGAAGAAGAAGAAGAAGCAGCAGCAGCAGCTGTGTATCTGTCAGGAATTTCTGTTACAGTTTCGTAACTTCTCGTATCCATACATATTTCTGACTGATGTGACCTATCCGTTTCGATTTATTTCTGTTTCACTCCGAGCATTCTTTTAATTTCAGCAATAAAATTTGGGTTCCTGTAGCCGTAGATAATGGGATTTGAACAAGAAGCGATGTAAAAAGTGTGTCGTGCGAACCAATACAAAATTGATGTTGTCGAAGTCGTATTTAATGACCTCATCAGCGAATTTATCATTATGGCGCCAAAGCTAGGCAAAAATGTCACTATAAAAACTACAGTAATCATCATCATCGTTATAGTGGTATGCTTTATCCTGTCGGCTCGTTCTTTTGCTCGTTTTTCGTTGTTCACTTCCCGTAGTTTAGCCCTAATAGGTGCAATACTTTTCGTATATACCTTTGATATTTCATCCGAGGAGACTTTAGATGACATTTCGGTATTAGACAATTCCACTTCCTCTACAGAAAGATTCGAAGGTAATCGATTAGAATCAACAGTTTCTGGTATGTTAAGCCACTTCTGTTGAATTTCATCGGGACAGGGAATGCTTGTAGCACTATTTCTATTTTGTTGTGATTTGACACATTTTGTTTTCTTCATAACCTTCATATGTCGAAGAATTATGGTATACAGAAAAATGAGAAGGGTGAACGTAACCATTGCTAGGAGATTGTAGAAACCAAAGAATCCTAGTTGGTAATAATTAGGATTCTGGTCGTCCTTTGCTGAGCAAAAATATAAATATATACCAGGATAATTAGTTGGTTTCTTAACACTTCCATAATAAAAAAGAGTCATAATTCCCTGTGTTGCACAGAAAATAAAAATACAGGCTATGATGATTTTTGCAGCTCTCATAGTTATTTGAGTCTTCAGTGGTTGGCATACCTTTCTGTATCTCTCTGCTGCAATGGCCAGTAGAAAACCATAGTTACAAAGTCCTGTGAAAACTGCTAAACACAAATGGAACTGACACAGTATATCCCAGGTTGTCATCATAGGGTAAATATTTTGAGCAATACGAGCTGGTGTCACACAAGCACATATTATTAAATCAGCACAAGATAGCATCACGACAAACAGATAAGTTGGTGATAATTTCAAACGAAATCCGTAAACGTAAATAGTTAAAATGTTTCCAACCAAACCTGTGGTCATAGTTAATGCAATTAAAATAGTAAACGGAAGTCTTATCAAAACTTGTTGTCTGTTGAGTTCTTCGATGGTGATATTATATTCCGTACCGTCTGTTAAATTCATATATGATGACATTCTTCTCCAATTTTGGGGTGTATTTTCTCTGTTCAATCTGAATAGGTAAAAATAGAAATAAGAAATATTATCATGAAGCTCCATTATTACTGTGGTGTAGAAAAATTCATAATCAAACTCACGGACTTAAACATACACACAACATAGAGAAAATAGTACTAAAAGGAACTGAACTTACATAGACTACGTTTTACCTTTTACTTGTTTCAGTCATTGGACTGCAGCCATGATGGGTATTGTCCTTAGCGGGTTTAATACTATAGTCCTTATACAACTAGGAAACTACCGTAAAATATTCAGCATAGGATTATAGAAATATCTAACTTAGAGAAAGCTGGGACAAATAACCACAAAGCATGAACAAAATAAAAAAAGAAAAACTGTTTCCTGCCGAAAAATACAAGGGAGAGGCCACAATATCTGCTTTTACTTGGCGAATGCTGCGATCAGCTAAACAGAAAATAAAATAGACAAAGTGGAATCCCAAAGCTAGTTGAGAAATTCGGTGCTCAAAGCAGAGACTGAAGAACTTTTAATTGTGGCACAAGATCACCAAAAACACTTAATAAAAACAGAAATACAATGACTGCAGGATAGAAATAGAGAAGTCAATGCTAATAGACCCGATATAGTTGTCAGAGACAATGAAGAAGGCAAAAAGGCCTCCTAGTGGACATATCAATCCCAATTGATAACAATGTATCGCTAAAAGAAACGGAAAACTCTCGAAATACAAAGATCTGGGAGTAGAAATAAACCAAATGTAGAACCTGAAAACAGTAACAATCCCTATAATAAAAGGTGGATAATGTACGACTGAAAAACATACACACAAATGCATAATCAAAACACCAGGTCTTACGAATATATGTAACATACAGAAAACAGCACTGCTACGCTATGCATCCCACACATCCTACGTAAAACGCTTTCAATACAGTGAAAATAACAACACTAAAACAAGCCACATGACCAGAACAGTTGCAAGTGTAAGTGCAGAGGTACCAAGGATCAACTCCTGGTAGACAAAACGGTACTTAGAGACTGCAAGAGGAGGAAAAGTAACTTAGCCATGTCATGGATCAATTATCGTAAGGCTTGCGGAATGATCCCACATTCTTGGATTATGGAATGTATGCACTTATTGGTATTGCATAGCATGTTGAGCGATTGCTTGGAAAAGTATGGCGAAATGGAGGACGAAACAGACAGCATATGGAAGAAATTTAGGGACAATAAAAATCAGGAGAGGCATCTTCCAAGAGGACTACCTGTTCCCACTGATCTTTATATTGTGCATGATAACACTAGCACTGATTCTGAGGACAGCAATTGCTGGGTATGTATTCGCCAACAAAATGTCAATCACTTGTTATTCATGGATGACTTCAAACTTTATAGTAAAGAGGAATCCCAAGTCAGTTCCCTCGTTGATGCGGTGTATACTTTCAGTACTGATATCAGAATGGAGTTCGGACTGAAAAAGTGTGGTGTGTTAAGTACTTGGGGATATTGGAAATGGGTAACTTGATGGAGAAAAACGACAGAAAAATTAAGGTGGAGTACTTGCGCAGACTGAGATTGGTCCTGAAGTTAAAATTAAACGGACGGAATAAGATTGAAGCGATCAACAACTGGACGGTTTTGCTACTTAGATATGGAGCAGGGGTAATCGCATGGGCAGTAGACGAACAGCTTAGACAGAAAGACAAGGAAGTTGCTGATTAGATGTGAGATACTCCACCCAGAAAGTGACACAGACAGACTGTATGTACCAAGAAAAAGAAGGGAAAGAGGACTTTTTGGATTCGAACACCGTATTAGAGCAGAAGAAAACAACATAGCATGGTATGTAAAAAATGCCACTGAACCACTATTATTGATTTTGCCTCTCTTCAAAACTAACACACCACACTTTTTCAGTCCGAACTCCATTCTGATATCAGCACTGAAAGTATACACCTTAAATTATTATTGGAAGTAAGGTCAGGCTTGCGTAGGATGGAAGATTGCAAAGATAAAGCACTGTACAAGCACTTGAGAATGAATGAAACTGAAAGAGGTAAAGAAAAGAAAGCATGAACAATTTCATTGGGATGTTGAAGATAAGACAGGCAGAGAAAAAAGATGGCTTTGTTTCCAAGGTAGCTCCAGGCTACATGAATTTATACTGTCTATTCTGAGCAAGGCCAAGTCAGATTAAGGTATAGAAGCGGAAAAGGCTATTTACAGTGATTTCATTGGCGAGAATGAGATGGATGTTCCGTTCCCGGGGGTATATGTGGATGTTTCCACGAGCAGTTTTTTGCACAATCTTTTGTTGATGTCTCTCTTGAAAGAACCTACTCCTTCAGAATATTTAGATTTTATGGTGTTGCATGTGTTTTGTGATGCTCTGCTGACTTGGTATTTTTGTTGTCGTGATGAAGTCAGTGTGTGTGTGTGTGTGTGTGTGAGTGTGTGCGCGCGTATGTGCGTGTGTGTGTGCGTGGTTGTATGTGTTCCATTACTTATTTATTGTTCATGTTTATTGCTGTGTAGTTGAAAATGTTTGATTTTTCATGGTGTTGGGACGTACAATCTGAGAGCTGTTTGTGAATTGGGTTGTGCTTGTGATGGCGGTGTCTGTGACATTGGTGGTGGTGAGGGTAGTGATGGGGATGATGTTGTTGCTGATGGTATTGGTGTGGCTGTTGTTGCGCGGGGTAGTTGTGTATTTAGTTTTAAAGACGTCTCTCTACTCTGGTCATAGCCGCCACTTTATCGTGTTGATGCCGGTGTTATTTTGCTTTTTTTAATTTTGTTTGATCTACCGATCATTTGACATTTAAGCTCTTCGTCATCCCCCTCACTGTACGTCATGTCTGATTGCTCCGAACACGGGAGAGACAAGTAGTACGGAGTTGTTTTGCTGTTTTTCTGTTGTTAAATCTTTAAAAAAATTTTTTTAGGGATTCTGATGCATTGTTTTTTTCTGCTCTCTGGTGTATGGAAGCCATAGATGTTGGGGATTTCTTTGTTCTGTTTTCTGCCGTTGCTTCTACTGTTGTTTTTGTTGTTGCTGCTGCTGTTGTCTGTGGTACTGTCATTGCAGTAACTGCTACTTCTGTTACTGTTGCTTTTGCAGCTGTAGTGGTCATCTGCTTCTGCTCGTGTTGTGGTGGTGTTGGCAAATTTGGATGGGAGTGGGGGGGATGACTTCTCTCTTTTGTTGTGGGCAGAAATCTCTGAACTGATTTGAGTCCCCGCACAAGTGACATCTTGACTTTCTGTCCTCAGCCACATGAAGCTTTGTGCCATCTTGACTCTCTGTTCTCAACAACCATGTGAAGCTTTGTGCACTCCGGTAGACTTATGAAGTTCGGGATGGCCTCTACTCGTGACTGGTTTGCTTGCATGCTCAGTCCTAACCAGTTCTGCTTCTGGATTCTATGTTCACAGAACTGTGGTTTTCTCTTCTACGTAGAAGACAATCTCAGCTACCAACCAGTAGATGTTTATTTCTGGTGGTATATTTAGTATTCTTACTTTAAATACCCTTTGACCAAGGTGAATGTGGATGAGGATGAGTTCGTCACTCGTTAGGGTAACTGTAGAATAATTTTTGACTGCAGCTGAGGCGAATCTCACTGGCTATAAAGGTTTTGCTCTTCCAAATTGGTTTTAACATACTTCAACTTGCTGGTGTGTTGTCAGCTCTACTTCCCTACTCTTTGCTCCAATTGTTTTATGTAGAACTAGCCGAAAATTAGTTTCATATTGGACATTTCTTGAAATATTTAGTACCACATTTTTCTCACATTCCTCCAACATACATTTAACTCTCTTGAATCCACTTTCGTTTATAAAGATGTCTTTATTTACTTGTCGGGTCGCTTCCACGAAATCGCTAAGAGTGGGTTTGAATGGTTCGTTTTCTTTGTTGTCTTTTTCGTTAAAGATGTAGGTGGAAGTGGTGGGTTTGCTATTTATGACTTGGCTGTTCTCTTCGGATGACCGGCTGTTCCCTTCAGCGGACGAACATTTCTCTTTCACTATCATTTTTTAGCAAAACATGAGGGGCAACTTAGCCTAAACAAACATCAAGATAGACTCTAAATGCTACAGATGGTGAGAGTCTAACCAGCGCCTCAAGATCGGGGTTTGTTTATCTATGTAACGATAACAAATGCACAATGTATAAGAATGTGTGACAATATAGATAACAGCAGACTTACGGGAGCGATGTGCAACACATGTCGATAGATGAATAACAATAAAAACAAAAACAATAATAATGACAACAGCAATAATAATCCTTTCTACTACAAGCACAGGACCTGAAATTTGGTGGGAAGGGGCCAGTCGATTAGATCTACCTCAGTATGCAACTGGTAATTAATTTACCGAAAGGATGGAAGGCAAAGTCGACCTCGACGGAATTTGAACTCAGATCGTAGCGACGGGCGAAATACCGCTAAGCATTTCGTCCAGCAATACTACTACTACTACTACTACTACTACTACTACTACTACTACTACTACTACTACTACTACTACTAATAATAATAATAATAATAATAATAATAATAATAATAATAACCCCAGTGTCACTTTGATGGCATGCACTGCTCTCTCAATCAATAATAATAATAATAATAATAATAATAATAATAATAATAATAATAATACAGAGCTTACTAGCGATTGTTAAACAATTCAGTGCTGACATTAGGATGCAATTTGGCCTCAAGCTACCTTTGTCATTGGAAAAATGACAGAAGCATCCAATGTTAATCTTGACCCACAGAATTTCACAAAGGAGTTAGAACCAGCAGAGAGTTATAAATACCTAGGGGTATTTGAAGGGGATGGAATCAAACATTCAATGATGAGGGAAAGGGTCAGAAGAGAATGTTATCGTAGTGTAAGAGTAATACTCACGACAGAGCTGAATGCAAGAAACAGGATCAAAGCGATCACTACTTTAGCCATACCGGTCGTGACTTGCAGTTTCAATATCATTAACTGGTCAATTACTAAAATATGTAATCGTGACAGAAAATACGAAAATTGTTGACAACGCATAGAATGCACCACCCTAAGGCAGATATAGAACGACTTTACCTGCCAAGAAAAGAGGGACTATTGGACTGTTTTTGAAGACTTTCTTCTTGTGTCTTGCCCCCGTGAGGGGAAGCTTGCATTATGGCAAGCTCAAATATGGAGATATTATTGAGTGAAGAAGAAGTAGAAAAAATGTTGAAAAACATTCATAGAAACTGATGAAGATGATAATACCCCACCGAGACCATCGACGTCAAGAAGAAACATTGAAGCTGCAAGTTTAATTACAAAAGGAAAAATAGAAGAAAACAATGAGAAGAAAAAACGAAAAAAATAGATTTGCTGCTGCGGCAGGTACAAAAGCTAAAATTCTGGACCTGAACAATTTATATAAACACAAGGAAATACTTTCGAAGGAGGGGAATGAAGTTAAAGTAGACCCTCCAAAAGAAATCCAACAAGAGGTAGAGAAGAAAACTCTAATTTTTACAAAGTGGAAGAAAAGAAAATAGATTACGTCGTAGAAAGTGAAATTGAGAAATGTTTAAAGCCTATATGGCACCTCGTAAAGTACGTAAACAGAGGTAGGCGGTATGCAACCGTCGAAGTAAGAATGGAGTCAGAAGAAGCAGCTCGACTCCATTCAGTCGACCCGTTAAAAACAGAAGTGGTGGTGCTTCTGCCCATATATATGGGCAGAAAAACGTCAAGGGTTACAATAAGTAACATTCCCCCTGAGGTGGACCCAGAGTGGCTCGTCGTGGCAGTTACTATGGGCCTAGAAGATAGAATATCTGTATTGGAAGCTGCTGTGATGGAGCCACGCAACTGGCATGGCCAGAGCCTGCGAATTGTGATACAAACGGAACAGACCACGCTGGAACAAATAACAGAGATTATCGAGGTTGGTGAGACCCGACTAGTGGTCGTGGTAGAGGGTCGCCAACCTCGTTACTTCCAGTGTGGTAAAAAGGGCCTCGTCAGAGCGGACTGCAAGGAAACTGAAAACAAGAAAACAAAGGAGGTAGAAGAGATTACAGTAACGCCGGCGGAACAAACACCTGTACCAAATGAAAAAGCAGGCGAGCGGTGTGAAATAGTAAACTACAAGAGGAAAATGAATCCACCCTCCCCTGAAAAGTAAAAGAAAAAAATAAGTGAACTAAGACGATTTAAAAAATCAAGAAAGAGACAAGAAGAAAACTGCTACATGGCGGTTCGCAGCTCGAATCGAGATCTAGTGAACCGGCTGGCAGTGCTTCATGCAGAAAAAATAGACAACCCAGAAAGCTTGAATGGATTTCACATCTTTAAGACTGATAAGAAAAACTATAAAATATTGGCAAACGAATTTCGTGAGAATGTAGGCCCTATCAGATTGGACATTACTGATAATCTATATGAGGGCCTCATCACTCCGACAACGCGAGCCCGAGAAAAAGAAAAGGAGGCGGATAACCCTCCGCCTCCAGACATCGACTGAGGTAAGTCACTTTAATGGCTGTTCACGTAGGATGTATAAATGTACGTGGTCTCGCGTCAAGCTGGAAACAAGGACGTTTCCTAAATGACGTCTGGACACAAGGTTTAGATGTCATTGTTGCTACTGAAACTCGGTTAAAGGGGTCAAGGGATCTGATCCCGCTCCTGAGTGGCTATGAGAGGTTCGCTTCTCCAGGCCCGCCGGGTGGCGGGGTGGGGTCTTGGTCCTACTTAAAAGAAACCGAGTTTCAGAGAAAAAGTTGATTTTTTTCTGACCCAGAAGGTAGGCTGGTCGTTTTAGATCTGACGTTCAGTTGTGGTAAGGAAATCAGGCTGGTTGCTGTTTATGCACCTAATTCAAGTCAGATTGATTATTACCGAGAATTGGAGGAGTTTCTAGGCACGTCACGTTCAGTAGTTGTGTTACGAGACTTTAACACTATTTTCAATGCGCGAGTGGATAGTGTTGGCTCGAATCTTAATAGAAAACCGAACATAGGCTTCCGGAGTCTACTAAGTCACTTTCAGCTAGTAGATCCCTACAGACTAGAATTCCCGAACGCTCCATTGTGGACATGGTCAAATAGCGAAGGGTCTTCTAGGTCTTACATAGATAGGATACTTATTAGAAAATTTGATAAAGAAATACTTACGCGTCCACAATTCCACTTGGTCAGTTACAGTGACCAGAAGACGGTAACTTGTAAACTGCACATAGATAAGATATATAGTAAGGGTTCCGGCTACTGTAAACTCAATAAGTCCCTTTTTGCGATTGAGGAGTATAGGAGCCGGATTAAGTTACTAGTACAGAGGGCGTTAACCGGTTCCATTACCAACAACAAATGGTGGTACACCCTCAAAAGAGCCATTAAATTCGAGTCTATTAGATATAGCATAGGATTAGTGGCTAGAGGGCGTAGGAAAGAAAATGAATTAGTTAAGGCCCTAGAGGAAGCCACGACAGCTGGCGACGCATCCCAGGTGAAGGTGAAAAGACTGGAATAAAACCAGCACCTCGAACCCAAACACATGAGGTGTATCGTCAGAGCTAGACTTCGTGCAATGGGGAGCGAGGGAATCAAGGCCGCTGGATGGGCACGAGTTGTAGAAGCTCAACGTGGAAATGATTCCATAATTCGAGCTGTGGTGAATGCGCAAGGTGACTTGATAAACGAACCCGAGGAGATGTGTCGGACTTTTCAGGAGCACTTCACCCAGCTTTTCGTGGGGAGCGATGGGTCGGATTGCAGGATGGACCTTACGGACTTCCTCACCGGTCTGCCGCGTCTCTCGGGACAAGATGCGGAGAGTTGTGAAGGGTCGATCACACCTGAGAAAGTTATTGAGGTCATAGCGGACTGCGGCGGTGGTAAGGCGCCGGGTTTCGATGGTCTTTCCTACGAGCTATATAAAAGTATGCCAGACTTGTTTGGGAACATACTGGCTAGCGTTTATGCGAACTGGCAGCAGAATGGGTTTATCCCCAGATCTGTTCGCCGGAGAGTTGTGACGCTTGTCAGGAAGGACCCGGACAAGGGGGATAATATAGATAATTTCAGGCCCATCACTCTGCTGAACGCAGAGATGAAGATTTTGGCCAAAGTGTTAGCAAAAAGATTGAGACGTGTCGCGGATGGCCTGATCAGAGGGGCACAAACTTGTGCAGTCCCCGGCAGAACCATCCAGGATAATCTTCATCTTATACGCTACACTGTAGAAGGGTATGGAAAAAATCTGGCAAGGGCGGAGCACTGGTCCATTTAGACCAAGCTAAAGTATTCGATAGAGTGGACCATCGGTACCTGATTTCTGTTCTCGCGCGGTTCGGACTGGGTCTTGGTTTCCTCAGATGGATTATACAGTTGTACGACAACATCGATTCGATCGTTCAGGTGAACAACTGTTTCTCAAAGTTGTTCTGCATCAAACGGTCGGTTCGCCAAGGGTGCCTGCTCTCTCCGCTTTTGTATGTGATGGCCTTGGAACCATTACTGAGAAAGCTGAGCGGTATCTCGACGAATCCAGGAGGTGGAGGATCAGTTACAGCATACGCAGACGACATCACTATCATCGTGACCAAGATGGAACACCTGCATCAAGTAGATGAAACCATTAAGGTTTACGAGACGGTGGCAGGAGCAAAAATTAACCGGGAAAAGAGTTGGTTGGCTTGCAACTCGGCACCTGGAGGGGCAAGTCGATGCCTTCGAATAGCGTCGTAGGACGCTGGACGGAGGGCCCAATTAAGTTGCTAGGAATCTGGGTTGGCCCAGATCTCCTGATAGAAAAGAACTGGTCTGAGGTTTCGATCAAGGTGACCCACACAGTCAGGACCTGGTCTTGCCGGTGGCTATCCTTGAAAGGGAGGGTGGAGGTGGCCAATGTGCTTATCGCATCGGTCATCGTTTACCGCCTTTCCGTCGTGCCTTGTCCAGATTCGTGGTTAAACAAGTTGGAGAGGAAGATCTTTCGCTTTTTGTGGAAGAACTCCGCTCCACTTTAAGACGTTCTATCTGCTGTCAAAAGCCGTTAAAGGGTGGGTTAGGAATGCTTTGGTTGTTGATGTGCAAGCATGCGCTGAGGTTGAGGCATCTCTGGCTCTACCTGGATGGTGAACGGGTGTGGTCTTTTGCTAGACGGATGTTCCCCAGCTTTACTAGTTTTGGTGGTAGACTCGATTCGCCGAAGATGGAAGTTGGGTACCTGGTATACGGAGTGCCGCAAGGCGCTTCTCCAGTTCTGCAACGCAGGCAATGTCAGTGGTTTCGGTACCACCGCGGCTTTCTATAGTAGGTTGGTAGAGGTTGGAAATGACGATGCCCTGGGAATAATGATGCCCTGGGAAGGACCCTGGTTAGACAGCCTGTTCCGAAGAACGTTCGGGTCGAAGACACTGGATAACTTCCAAGTCTTTGGTCTGGCAGTGTTACCGAGGAGCCCTACTCGTTCGAGATAAACTCATGAGACACGGTCACCCGGGGCCGACGGCCTGTCCAAGATTGTTTTCTCGTAGTAGTAGCAATTGCGAGAGAGGTGATATGGAAGTCGAGAATGAAAGGTATCGTGACAAACATCTGCGCCTTTTCACTTGAAAAGGAAGGTGTAGCTGGAAAGGAGGTGTTTGTCAGAGAGTGAGTTTAAAAAACGATGGACGCGTGTAGCACGCATGTTGGGAGTGAAAAGCTCTGCGTGAGCACGCTTGTGTGACTACCAATAAGTCGGTGTTAAAGACAGGGCTCGTGGGGTCGGAGCATACCTGTTTTGAACACCTCATCGTGTGATTTATTGTTTGTAATTTATTATTTGTAATTTCTTGTGTTGTAATTCATTCGATTTCATTGGATATGTAAAATTTTATTATATCATCCGTTTGTATGTGACCCCGATCACATTATATTGTCCCCTCTATGTTGACTCGCATGGGTAATAAAAAAACAGATCCCAATGGTAGTCATGGAGTGTGAAGGTAGGGGTGCGGACCGTACTTGTAATGCTGTGTGTGTATTGTCTGGGTAATGAAAATATTTACTTGCGCGCATACATATCGATAGGTCTTGGGGAGTCAATACGCAAAAGTTTTGAAACACTGGTTAGGTTATTTTTTAGAAAGATGACTCATCTCAAAGCAGCTGTAGAAAATTTAGTAATAGTAATAAATAGTTTATCCTTATCTAATACAAGTCAAAGTTAACAAATTCCCCATTCAAAATAGTTACAAAGTAGTAGAAATAATGATAATAAGTTCTACGCAGGAATTTTAAAATGAATAGCATGAGACCTTTTGGTTATCTCTTCTCTTAAATTTCGGCCTTCCTTTAGTATTCCTGTTGTTTTAGATCGATGTATAGAATAAGGTATATATGTAAGTATACTGTAATGTGTTAATATGTATGTATAATACATGATATGAGGGAGATAATATAAGACACGGGAGATTATATAACATAAGAGAGATAATCAGAGAAAGATTTGAAAGATTTCGTCTAAAGTAAAGTAAATATAACAAAAAACAATCCATAATCCTTGTCCAGTACCGGATCTATCCCCAAATCTAATCAGTTCGTGCCAGTCACGAGGCCAAATAAGTTTCATCCGAATTTATCCAGCGGTTCTTGAGATATCTTGTCCACGAACAAAGACAACCGAAAACAATACACTCGCCTTCGTTAACACGGAAGTAATAATAATAATAATAATGATAATAATGATAATAATAATAATAATAATACTCTTCTTTTAATTTTGACTCTATATCTTCAGGAGGAGTTACCTCAATCCTTTCTATATTAACCAAAATGAAGTAGATTGACAAATTTATTTTTTGAACCAGTGGAAGACACGCGAGATGTCGAAATATTGTTCACAAGATAGCAAATGGCACTCTTCTTTTAATTTTGACTCTATATCTTCAGGAGGAGTTACCTCAATCCTTTCTATATTAATAATAATAATAATAATAATAATAATAATAATAATAATAATAATAATAATAATAATAATAATAATAATAATAGATATTTTGACATCTCGTGTGTCTTCAACAGGTTCAAAACAATAAGTAGATTTTGTCAATCCACTTCATTTTGGTTAATATATAAAGGATTGAGGTATCTCCTCCAGAAGATATAGATCCCATGTACCTTTTATCAGTTGAAAGCAGAAGGCTCACAAAGGCTTGTTTCTCCACAAACGAAACAATGTGGATTTTTGCCCTCAGTTATTATGTGTATTACCGTCCCGTTTTGGAGACGGATGTGGATCGAGATTCTTTTTACATTTTGTGGCCTGATCTGGAGAAATATCTCCAGGTCAACCCCGAACCAGTCCTTTCTGGCAGATTTTGTCACCTCTATCGGAACGGTATCTGATCCTTGCTAGATTACGCATCCCAGAAGACACCACATATCAAGTCCTGGATGAATCCTGGGAATGTGGAAATGTGCTATTCTTTTTCCCATGTGGGAGGGGTACATAATGACCTTGCTGGTTTTGCAATGGAACATTGAGTGCTTCTTAGCGAGGGCTTCTGATTTAAAATGCACTGAAATGATACCGTATTGTCTGCTCCTCGCTATGTACTCGGTGTCATCCCTGATGCATGTTAGCGCAACTTCAATATCTGCTTGTGCTATTAAAGTCGCTCTTCTGAGATGCATCTGAAAAGCACCTGAAGAAGATACTACAGGGGAAATAATTATAGACCAGCCCAGGGCTGATGAAAATGCAATAATGATTGAAAGAGTTAATGTAACTGATAAGCAAAGGGAAATACTCTGTGATCCAACCATAAAGTCTAAGGCAGATGAAAATCAAATTGATGAAGAAAGTTACACAGAAACTGACCCAACAAAACCACATGATCTAAAAAATCAAACCATGATTGACTGGCTGAAAATCAAAGAAACCAGTAGGAATGAATGCGACACTCTCCCCAAAATTCGCAATTCTAACCAAAAACCTGAAAATAAGTAGTAAAATCCGCCTTGCACTTAAGGATATAATTTCAGCTAACGATGTTGATATTACAGATCTCAACCACCTGTACTATGCATCCGCGAAAGTCTCAACGATTTTATGTGGTGAAAAGATTGGAAAACAACACTGCCACAAAAAGCCTTCTTAGCAAGAGCGTATTCAACACCAAATTCAGCTACATATGTCTTACATAGAATGTTAAAAAAAACTTAAGTTTGACAAAAGTATCAAACCAACAAAAACCGAAAATTAAATAAAAAATATAATATGAAAACCATATTTGACATCGATTCCATCAAGCAAAAGGTATGTGCTAAAGCCGCCGGCACAGCAAGGTATGAAAAGCTCGTTAGATTCTTCAAGGACAAGAACTTGTTCAAGAATAACCCAAAATTTTTTTACAGGAAGATAGAGAAAATACCAGTTACAGTAAAGTCTGTCCCGTCAAAAAGAGAAGTGCAGGAATTTTGAAATAAAAGTTGGGCCGAAGAAACAATACACAATGAACAGGCGCTTTGGATTGATAGAATATCTACAGACTTAGACTCCTTAGGGAGGTATCAAAGTAGAAGATGTAGGATCTGCTCTCAGGAGGTCAAGCAAATGGAAACCTCCAGAAAAGGACAAAATTCCTAATTTCTGGTTGGATGCCTTCCCAGAAAGCCATGGACTTCTAACAAAACTTTACAACATTGTTTTGTAACAACCTACTATGATTTCCTCTTGGATAGTTAATGGTGTAAATTCTTTCTTCTAAAAATGAAGAAATAAAAGAACAAAAAAATTATTGACCCATAACCCGCTTAACAACAATGCATAAAATTCTAACATCTGTCTTCACTGAATATACCTATAGTTTCTTAATAGAAAGTGGGATATTCCCTAATGAGCAAAAAGGATGTAAACGTGGGTCTTATGGTTGCAAAGAGCAGCTACTCATCAATAAGATGATCTCGGAAGATTGTCACAAACGACACAAAATGTGTCGATAACTTGGATAAACTATAAAAAGCTTTTAATAATCTACCACATAGCTGGATTTTAAAATGTCTGGAAAGGTATAAAATAGCACCTACACTGCGAAACTTTTTATCTGTAAGTATGAGATCATGGAGAACCACACTGACTTTGAACAGTGACAATGAATCTCTTAATGCTGAAGATGCAGGAATTTTATGTTAACCTTGACCAGCAGAATGCCACCAATGAGTTAGAATCAGCAGGTAGCTACAAATACCTAGGAGGTTTTGAAGGGGGCGGAATCAAACATTCAGTGATGAGGGAAAGGATCAGTGATGAGGGAAAGGATCAGTGATGAGGGAAAGGATCAGCGATGAGGGAAAGGATCAGTGATGAGGGAAAGGATCAGTGATGAGGGAAAGGATCAGTGATGAGGGAAAGGATCAGAAGAGAATGTTATCGCAGGGTAAGAGCAATACCCAAAACGGTCGTGACTTACAGTTTCAATATCATTAACTGGTCAATTACTGGAATATGTAATCTTGACAGAAAAATACGAAAATTATTGACAATGCATAGAATGCACCACCTTAAGGCAAATATAGAACAACTTTATCTGCCAAGAAAAGAGGGAGGCCGTGGACTTTTACAACTGGAATTAACAATGAAGATTCCCACAATTGGCCTAGACACCTACCTGAAAAACTTTGATGACTGGATGCTAAAATTTGTCTCAAAACATGAAAACAAGAAAGCATCATACTCAGTAAGTGAATTCCAAATACAACAAATTCCAGAATTAGACGTACTAGAAACAAGCACAGAAAAAGCTAAGTGTATGAAAACCCGTGCTAAAACTGCTGCCTTAAATATTCTTACTGATAAATAGCAAGAAAAACCTCTCAATGGCAAATACCCAAAGAGAGCGAATAATGCCGATATTGACAAGGCCCTTATCTATCAATGATGAGTGGCTTCTGGTTTGAAATCAGAAACAGAAGGGTTTACAATAATAGACCAAGATCAATGCCAACCTATAAGGAACTACCAGGCCAATATATTAAAGAATGGCTGCTACCCAACATGTCGTGTATGTCAACAACAAAAGTAAACCATTGATCATGTTTTCCCCCATATGCAGTCTTCTTGGGCCTATAGAGTATCTCAACAGGCATGATAGAGCAGTAGCAGCACAATATATTCACCTGGTAATTTGAAAAAAACCTGTGCCGCCCCATGATAAAAACTGATGGGAACACAAATCACCTCCAGTACTTGAAAATGATCATATTTCACTCCTCTGGAACTTCACCATTCAAACTGACAGAAAGATAGATGCAAATAAGCCATAAGATATATTCAAAGACTTCAGACCAAAATTATGCCTCCTCATTGATATGATTGTCCCAATCGATATAAATGTATGTCAAGATCTACCAAAAACTGAGTAAGTATAAAGGTCTTGAAATAGAAATTGGTAAAATGTGAAACCTCAAAACTAAAACAATACCTGTTCTCATAGCTGCCCTGGGAATGATAGCAAAAGGTGCTGATTGCTACCTAGCTCAGATACCAGAAAGCCCCAAAATGAAAGAAATTCAAAAGATATTGCGCATGGGAACTGCCCAAATCCTACGTAAAATACTGTCTATGTAATCTCAAATTTTAAAACAAACTTATAATTTTCTTATGTCTTCTTAAACATTCCCTAGAACAATACTATGTACAAAACCAAATATATGACACCCTAGGCATAACACCAACATGAACTTCTAACTTGTTGTCTCTTGAGGTCTCTGTGTAAGACTTGGATCCAACTTGTATAAATACAAAGCAAAAGGCAAACATATAATGATAATAATAATCCTTTCTACTAAAGGCACAAGGCCTAAAAGTTTTGGGGAAGGAACTAGTCGATTCCATCGACCCCAATGTTTCACTGGTACTTATTTTATCGACCCCAAAACGATGAAAGGCAAAATCGACCTCGGCGGAATTTGAACTTAGAACGTAGCGGCAGACGAAACAAGCATTTTGCTCGGTGAGGTAGCGATTCTGTCAGTCCACCGCCTTAATAATAATAATAATAACAATAATAATAATAATAATAATAATAATAACAATAATAATAATAATAATAATAATAATAATAATAATAATAATAATAATAATAATAGTAATGACTAATGCAGAACTTGACAGCCTAATCCAGTCTGTGCGGATTTTCTCTAATGATATTAAGGTCGAGTTTGGACTCTCAAAATGTGCTACGATGGTGATGAGACGAGGAAAGCTTGCCAGGACAGAAGACATATAACTACCAAGTGGTGAAATGATGAAGGCAATTCAACCTCAATCCAGCTATAAATACATGGGAATACTTGAGGCAGATGGAATCAAACATCACGACATGAAGGAAAAGACAAAAAGAGAATACCTGCAGCAAGTGAGAAGAATATTGACTTCAAAACTGAATGCCAGAAACATAATTTCGGCAATAAACTCGCACAAAATCGCAGTATCTCATTATGGCGCTGGAATCCTGAAGTGGACAGAAGAGGAGCTAAAGGAGATGGACAGGAAGTCAAGCAAGCTCCTAACGATGCATGGAGCCCATCATCCTCGTTCAGACACTGATCGCCTATAAATGAAGAGAGCAAATGGAGGAAGGGGACTGATAGCTGTGGAAGACTGCGTGCGTATCGATACCTAGGCCAAAGATACCTAGGCCAAAGTAAGGAAACCTTGCTAGTGAGTTAGGAACGAGGAGGTATTGAAAGTAGAGAAAAAAGGAAACTCATAGGAAGAAGTGCAAAAAGGACAAGAAGAAGCATTTAGGAACAAGGGACTACACAATCAATTCTATGTAGCCGCAACAGAAGTTGCTGGCAAAACATACGTGGGATTGGCTGATGAAAAGAACCTTAAAAAAAAGAGACCGAAAGCACTATACTGGCGGCGCAGGACCAAGCTCTGACCACGAACTAGAGGTTCAACATTAGGAATGAGTAAGTGTCTCAGCTGTGTCGCATCTGCAATAGAGTGGTTGAACCCAATGCCTATATCACGAACGAATGCACTAGACTTGCCCAAAACCACA
>NC_068991.1:60176546-60180684 GCF_001194135.2 Octopus bimaculoides
AGAAATGGAAAAACTTTCAAAATACAAAGACCTGGAAATAGAGATAACTCGAATGTGGAATCTAAAAACAGAAACAATTCCTATCATAGTAGGTGCCTTAGGTATAATAAAAAAATATTCAGACAAATACATAACAAAAATACCAGGACTTACAAATATATATAACATACAGAAAATTGCACTACTGGATACTGCACACATTCTACGCAAAACACTTTCAATACAGTAAACATAAGAGCACCACAGCAAACCACAGCACATACCCAAGGCGCACAGAGCTGCGCTCGGTAGTGAAGTGAAAGCACGTTATAAAAATAAAACTACTGAACAATAATAATAATAATAATAATAATGATAATACTTTCTTTGTTAGTAATAACGACCGAACACAAAACAATACACAGACGAGGAACAGTAAGGTTATATCTGTAAACAGCAAACAACAATTAACAAGGAAAATTACCCAACAATATATAATTCCCCAATAGATGGAAGATTCACCGAGAGGTGACCAAAGTAACCTCACCCACTTTGGGCCTCTAACACCATAGCAGGCACCACATGTAGGCACTCCTCTGTTCCTCAATCCATCCGGCCTACAGGCGCACACTTAGAGTAGGCTCATTCACACAGGCCATCCTTGGTATTAAGTTGTCAAGAAAGTTCTTGCAGTTTTTAACCTTTAAATTCAGATGTACATATCTCGGCTCAAACTAAACCTTATTAATCGAAATATGCATCATCAGAATCAACACACTTTTGCCAACGCGAAACGAGCTTATATTTGCCAGTAGCGTAAAAATCCTGCGTTCTGATGGCGATGAAGTCGTTGAAGGCGTTTGGTATCGTTTTGGTTTTTGAAGCATCTCTCACGTAGGAAGTTGTCGAGATGCTTGAAAAAGTGGTAGTCGGTAGGCGAGAGGTCTGCTGAGTATGGCGGATGATGCAGAGTTTCGTAACCCAATTCGTTCAACTTCTGCAGGGTCAGTTGTGTGATGTGCGGCCGAGCGTTGTCGTGGAGAAGAATTGGTCCTTTTCTATTGACCAATGCTGGATGTTGTCGGAGTTTCTTATGCATTTCGTTCATTTTCTGACAGTACTTCTCTGCCGTAATGGTTCCGCCTGGATCCAAAAAGCTGTGATTGATGAGACCGGCCGCAGACCATCAAACAATCACCATGATCTTCTTTTTGTGCAACTTCGGCTTCAGGAAGTGCTGTGGCGCTTCGTCGGCCTCCAACCACTAAGCTGAGCGTCGCCGGTTGTAAAGAGTCCACTTTTCATCGCAAGTCACAATCCGGTTAAGAAACGGATCGTTCTTGTTGCGTAAAAGAAGACGACACTTCAAAACGACGTCGTTTCTTTCTTTTGGTTGTCGTTCAATTCCTGCTGCACCCATTTCACAAGTATTTTTGTTTTTCCATGCGGCAGTATATGACGGATGCGATGTACGCATTCGCCAGCTCCGCTCGGCCTTTCAATAACAGCTTCCTTTCGGCCCATTTCTGAGTGAGACTGGCTGCCCTGTCTTTCACCTCTCCCCAGTTCTTGTCCACTTGGAGGTCCGGACCAAACCAGTCCCCGAACAACTTAAACGGTCCTTCTGTCCCGCACCCCACAACGCTGTCGGTCGATGCTGAGCTGCAGGCCCACTGATTTCTCCTGGTTAATCATTGCTCTTTAACCGCTTCGTATTCCCTCAGCTTAGTGCCGACCATCTCTATTTCAGAGACATCTGACACTATCACGATGACATCGTCCGCATACTCTGACACAACTCTTCCGCATCCTAGCTCACGCAGTAATGGCTCGAGTGCTAGTATGTAGAAAAAGTGTGAGAAATGGCATTCTTGACGGACTGAACGGGTGATGCTAAACGATTCCGAGAGGTGGCCATTTACTTTGACCACTGAACAGATGTCGCTGTACATTGCAGCAATCCAGCCTCTGAAAACGGGACTGAAGCCAGCCGCTGTAAGTACAGCCTCCAAGTACCGATAGTCGACCCTATCGAAGGCTTTCGACTGATCCAAATTGATCAGGGCCTCACCCATGCCAGATTCTTTACCCACCCTCTCTATGATGTATTGCGTGAGGTAGAGGTTATCGTGACTAGATCTGTTGGGAATAGAGCAAGTCTGCGCATCATCCAACAGTCTGGCCACGACAAACGCCAACCACTTTGGCCAAATGCCAACCACCTTGGCCAGAATTTTCTAATCTGCATTTAGCAGAGTTACAGGTCTAAAATTATCAACAATGTCTCTCTTGTACGGATCCTTTCTCAGTAGCGTCACCACACCTCGACTCACAGACCTGGGGGTTCTCCCGCACTGCTGCCAGTTGTGGTTTACCAGAATCTCATCGAATAAGTCTGGCGTATGAATATATAAGGTTCGAAGGGCAGACCAACCAATCCTGGAGACTTCTCCCTTATGTAACTGCCCAGTGCGTCACGTATATCTTCCGCTGTTATCGGTATTTCTCAGAACTCCACATCCCTGGCCGAAAGCTGCAGCAGTCCATCGAGGTAGGCGGTGAAGTTCATCTTCGCCTCCGAACCACCGCGCGCCTCATACAGTTGAGTAGGACCAAGCTCTGGCCATGAATTGGAGGATCAACATTGGAATAGAGTGCTCAGTAGAACTGTTACAAAAGGTTTACTGCCTTGACACGGCCAGAATAGTCAGGAAAGTATGAAATAGTTGAAGAGAATAGATAGCATGGTACTGTAGGCTGCAGGAAGCAAGCTCGATACCTTTGCAAGACTCCAGGAGTTCCAAAAAAAAAAAAGAAAATAAAACTGATAAAAAGGAATTAGTAATAATCCTAAATGCACAAGACCAGAAATTTTGGGGACTAGTCGATTACATTGACCTTAGTGTTTTACTGGTACTTAATTAATCTACCCCGAAAGGATGAAAGTGGCATTTGAACTCAGAACGTAAAGGCGGATGAAATGCCACTCAGCATTTCGTTCGGCGTGCAAACGGTCCTGCCATCTCGCCGCTTTAATAGCAACAACAACAACATCAACAACAACAATGACAACAATATAATAATAATTTTGGCATAGCCCTAATACACCTTACAAATGAACTTAACAGAATAAGTTATGGGTATAAAATTGGCAACAAGAAAATAAGTTATCTATTTTATATGGATGACTTAGATAACTCATCTATTGAATATGGCAAAGACGAAAATGAGCTTGGAGGTCTATTACGTGCTGTGAAAGCATTCAGGGATGACGTCGGGATGGGACTTGGTCTTGATAAATGTGCCAAAGCCATTTTCCAGAAAGGGAAATTGAAGACCTCACATTCAGTGGTGTTAGATGTTGTCACAGTTATAAAAGAACTCGAGCAGGAACAAACTTACAAATATCTCCGAATAAATGGTGGCTCTGGCATTCAGCATGCAAGTATGAAAGAGAAGATCAGGAAGGAATGTTGCAGGAAAGTTGGAACAGTCCTAAAATCCGAGTTAAATGCACGTAACAACGTGTTAGCTATAAATTTCTGAGCAGTTCCGGTTGTTATTTACAGTTTCAATGTGTTGAAGTGGAATATGAGCGAAATAATGAAGATTGACGTTAAAATCCGTAAACTGCTGACTTGCAATAACATGCACCACCCAAAGGCAGATGCAGATCATCTTTACCTTCCCAGAGATCCAATTTGAAATTTCTTACAAAATCACCACAACAGGACC
This sequence comes from Octopus bimaculoides, assembly GCF_001194135.2. Classification (NCBI taxonomy): domain Eukaryota; kingdom Metazoa; phylum Mollusca; class Cephalopoda; order Octopoda; family Octopodidae; genus Octopus; species Octopus bimaculoides. The sequence continues at coordinate 60,180,261 of NC_068991.1, forward strand.
GACACAATACATTGAAACATCTAGCGACTGGATGCTAAAGCTCGTTGAAACCTACGAGTGACATAAGAAGCTTCATTCTGTTATGAAGAAAAGCAATAATAATAATAATAATGATAATAATAATAATAATAATAATAATAATAATAATAATAATAATAATAATAATAATAGTAATAATAATAATAATAATAATAATAATAATAATAATAATGCAATTTGGCCTTGATAAATGTGCAAAAGCTACCTTTATCAAAGGAAAAATGACAAATACATCTAATGTGAACCTTGACCAGCAAAATGTCATAAAAGAGTTAGAACCAGCGGAGAGCTACAAATACCTAGGGCTAATTGAAGGGGACAATATCAAGCACTCAGTGATGAGGGAAAGGATCAGAAGAGAATGTTATCGCAGGGTGAGAGCAAT
>NC_068991.1:60183810-60194446 GCF_001194135.2 Octopus bimaculoides
CAATAATAATAATAATAATAATAATAATAAACTTTCAAAATACAAAGACTTGGAAATCGAGGTAACTCGAATGTGGAATCTAAAAACAGAAACAATTCCTATCATAATAGGTATAATAAAAAAAATATTCAGACAAATACAAAACAAAAACACCATGACTTACAAATATATATAGCATACAGAAAATTGCACTACTGGGCACTGCACACATCCTACGCAAAACACTTTCAATACAGTAACCATAAAAGCATCACAGCAAACCACAGCACATAACCAAGGCACACAGAGCTGCGCTCGGTAGTGAAGTGAAAGCACGTTATAAAAATAAAACTACTGAACAATAATAATAATAATAATGATAATAATAATAATAATAATAACAATAATAATAATATCTGATCAAATGTATAGTCTCAGGAGAAATAATACAAAACTGAAGCAGAGTGGTTAAAGACATTCAAAGAGGAGAATATCAGCAGGTGGATTTGAGAATAACTGAGGAGATTATTAGAGATCAGTGCAAGAAAAGGGAATACGGTTGGAAACTTCCGACCGATATCTTGTTTGCCACTGATGTGGAAACTGATGACGGGCATCATATCAAGCAACATCTATAAGTACCTAGGTGAGAACGATCTGCTACCAGTGGAACAAAAAGGTTGTAGACGTAAGAGCAGAGAAACGGAGCATCAATTACTAATCGATAAGACTATCCTGGCTGATTGCAAGAAGAGGCACAAAAGTTTGGCGATGGCATGGGTGTGGGACCATGTCATATGCATACAGGAAAGCATATGACATGGTCCCTCACTCGTGGATTATTGAATGCCGTGAACTGCTTAAGGCATGAACGTTATGAACATGAAGCATGAACGTTTGGAACAAACTTATGAAAACGCTTTGGACAAGCAAAGTGTTAAGGAGTAGTTCAGAGGATAATTATTAATTGTGCATACCACCTTTTTTCTTTAAAAAAAAAACTACTTTTAATTCACACAATAAACAATAACAAGGTACTTACCCTGAATCGGTTCGTGCTGTAGTTGTGGATCTTCACAATAAACACAATACTACTTCAGTAAAAATGACAATACTGTAAAGCCGAATCAACAATATTCATCATACAGAAATAAGTGAAGACTCTCTCCTACTATGTTTTTATAGGCACACGCACACGTTTGTGCGTGTATGTGTGTGTATGTGTGTGTATGTGCGTGTCTGTGTCTGTGTGTCTGTGTGTCTGTGTCTTTGTGTACATACATCTATGCACATGTACATGCATACACATGCGATTCACCAATGAAACTTCTTTCGATTATCTATAACATCCGTGAAATGTAAATGTTACATTCCTGTGAAGAGCATCCTGTTATGCTAATGAGCAGTGAAGACTGTATGAAAATACAACAACTTAACAACTTAAAGATGACCATCTAATGGGCTACACTCTACGAGGTTACTAATTTGCTAGAAATTAAAACTAAATTGGAATCATGCTAAGCAGCGTTTTGTCCAACTTTACGCTTTTAGCTCAAATTCCGCCGAAATCGACTTTGCAGTTCACCCTGCCGGGTCGATAAAATATGTACCAGTTGAGCACTAAGGTCGATGTAATCGTCTTACCCTCTCTCCTGATCTTGTTGGCCTTTTGCCAACATTTGAAACGAATGTTAAACAATGAATTCTATACTGAACAATGTAGACTACGATGTACAAACATCGGAATGGTTACGGCTGGAAACTCATATTCACGTGTCTATTCAATCACATTCGTGTTGATACACGACAATACAAAAAAAAATCAAAGAGGAAGAAATAAAACTGAACAACTACAACGATTTGAACTGAGAAATACGAAGATTGTGGTCAATGAGGAGAGAAGATGTGATATCAATAGTTATACAACTCGGTATAGACCACAGCAAGAAGGTTGAAGAATTTGTTTAACAAGATCGTTGCGAACAATAACACGAGTCTATGAAGTAATATCAGGAGACACACAAGACTTGATAGACTGTGCTCTAGTAACCAAAGGAGGTAATTCTATCATGTAATTTCGTAAATGATGTATGTAATCAGCCGGATCGGAAATTTTATCAGGAGTCTCAGGTGCGGTTTTCTCAGGAAAAGTGGGGATCCGTAGAGAAGTAATGCTTCCAACCATCTGTCTGAATGAGAGTGAGCACATGAAGCAGATTTTAGCTGACGACGAAATCTTTCTATCATTGCATTAGCTATGAGATGGTGAACCCTCATTCGATGTGAACCCTCATTCGATGTGAACCCTCATTCAGACATATGGTTGGGAGTATTATCGGTTGTTCTCTTAGGTTAAGGAATAGCGAGGCTTTTCTTCAGCGGAACTTCTCTACGCATCCCCACATTGCTTACCTAGCAAATGATCGCACCTGCAACCCCTGAACAAATTTCCAATCAGGTCGAGATCACCAATTTTTAGCAAGACTGCATTTTTTTAGTAATAAAGGTATGTAATGTTGTCGTAAGAATTGCAGGTTAAGTCCTGATATATTATGTCCTCTCTTAATTGACATTCAAATAGATATTACATAACAACTGCAATAATTTTCTCATTCTCCTTGTGTACTCCCTACTGGCAATTTGCTTCATTTTTTCATGCCTTATTTTGTCTGTTTCTAGTATTCCCAAGTACTTATACCACTGTTCTTTCTCAATCGCTCTCATTGTTTGCCCATTTGGCATTTCAGTTCTCTGGTGGTCAGGAAGATGTGAAAGGTGCGCTGAAAGAGATAATGTTCACATTCAGCATATCTCGAGTGCAAAACAGTTTGCGAGCATTTCAGTGCTCTTCAAGTCTGAAGCTCTGGTCACCAAACACTATGGTTTCCCGTGGGAGCGAAAAATATGTGCTCCACCCATCGCATTTAGGAAGCAGGACGGTGCAAATAAAGATATCAGGAATTTCACCGTAGGTAAATTTACGGTTGATTTTAGTGTGAATCGTTTTGGAAGGGGGTAATAATCCCCTGGAGGTGAATCAGACCGGTCATGAAAATTGGTCTGAGACCAGTGTGGAGGTACTACACCCCGTTAAACTAGACACGGTCCATAAGCTACCTGACCTCAGTTGCCTTCCAGGAGGGTAAGAGCTACATGTTACGGTTGAGGGTAGAAAGCCATGGTGCTACTTGTATGGGATAACAGGCTACTTGAGAGCTTTCTGTTCTCAAGAGAACACAGGGAACAATAGAACCCCACTACTGTCCAGAAGCCTCAACAAATAAACCAGCAACGATCAACAAGAAAAGTGGTACCATCCTCGGCAACTACAGCGTCAACAATAGGAACAGCAAAATAAGCAAATGCTGGAAGATCACCAGCATCAACACCAGCAACACCAGCAACACCGGCAGCACTAGCAACACCAACAACATCAGCAGCATATGCACCACCACCACCACCACCTTCAGCAGTAAAAGAATAATAATAACGGACGCTCACAATACCCAGGGAATCTCCCGCTCCCTCCTTCTCCCCGTCTCTTCCAAACTCAAATACGATCGTAGACTCGTACCCCGACACCACAGACACAAATTCATCTGCAACACGCAGCGAAAATAGGAACACACCAAAATGCAAAAGCAAAAACAATAAATAAATAGATAAACAAATAATAAAGCGTAATAAAACATCAATCCCCACACAAGGACACACACACACACACACACACACACACACACACTTCAAAAACAAAAGAACAACCACAACAGTCACAAACACACCTACAGCATTACCAACCTCTCCAGCATCGCACTCGTCAACACATCTACTGCTATCACAACCAGCTCCACCAACACTACCACAACTTCAATAATCCACGAAAAGAAAACACCCCTAACAGCAACAACTAGCTACACGATCACAAAACTTCGTGCTAGTGAGGAGAGCCAACTAAGAATTGATGGTCGTCGAAAGCACGAAAGAAAGACATCGAGAGAGAGAGAGAGAGAGAGAGAGAGGGGGTGGGGTGACTGCGGCATCAACACCGTTCAAGTGCCAGAAAAAACTATGATGGTGAGAATGTCTCTAGAAACATAAAAACATCAAGGAGAGCTTCTCTCACGATTTGGAGACCCCTAAAGTGAAATCCACGTGTAGTCTTTTAAGGGAGTTCTCAAAAGAACTTCAACAAGTTAGGGAAGTAGAACTACTAGACCTCCAGCGGCATCCGGTGGGTAAGTAGAGGTTTTTGTTTCTTCTCTAAACTCTGTGTAGTCATCATGGTGGCTTTCGGAGCCTGGAAACAAGGTCACCTGCTCAACGACCTCAGGTCACTAGCTATAGATATGACGTCCGTCAGCAAAACCAGAATTTCCGACACATGATCTAAACCCCATTTTAATGATTTTAATATCTACGCACCTCTTACTAGGCATGGAATGGGAGGTGGTGTGGCAGTGTTGTTTAAGAAAGGCCTGGATCTCGGGATACGGACGATCTACACAGATTCGGAAGGTAAGTTGGTGGTCCTATATTGAGCAACAGTGAGGGTGGTGCTTTTAGACTAGTTGCTGTTTACGCACCGACTGGGGCGGGACAGCAAGATCTCTTCAGACGTTTAGAGGTTTTCTTTGGGACGTCTCGCTCTTTAGTTCTAATAGGTGATTGGAAAGTCATCGTGGATGCACGCCTGGATAGGGAGGAGAGAGGGGTGTAAAAGCCTCACAAACTTGCTCAGTCGCTTCCAATTGGTTGACAGGTACCGACTGGATTTTTCGAATGCGCTAATGTGGATTTGGGCAAACAGCATCAGGTCTTCCGCATCGTATCTAGATAGAGTTTTTATAGATAGAGGCAGCATAAGTTGCTCACAATTCAAAGTCGTCGTTTACACAGACCACAAATTTGTGATCTCTACCGTCGACCTATATAGGATCCATAAGCAAGGCCCCGGATACTGGAAGCTGAATACGTTTTTGCCTGTGCGTCAAGCATTCAGAAACCGGGTTAGCACATTAGTGCATCGGGAGTTGTTGGGTGCAGTCATCAACAACCGATGGTGGATATCCCTGAAAAGGGCTATGGGTGTGGAGGTGGTAGAGTTTAGTAAAGAAATAGGGTTAAAGGAATCTAGGATAGAGGGAGAGATAGTTAGGAAGCTAGAAAAGGCTCTTAATTCTTCTATGCCAAGCACGAAGTTTCGATCGAGTGGCAGAGGTGTAACGTGACAACGAATCTACAATTCGGTCTTTGGGTGATCGGGACAGGCACACGCTAAACGAATTCAAGCAGATATGTGTAAAATTTCGGCGGTACTTTGCCGAACTGTACGGAGCGTACGGTGAATCGGAGATGGGGGTGGATTTTACCTCTTGCCTCGGCGTTATGCCTTGCCCTTTGGCCAGGGATGTGGTGTTCTGCGAAATGCCGATAACAACCGAAGACATACAGGACACGATGACGAGCTGCACAAAGAGAAGTCTACAAGGCTAGATGGTGTGCCTCTCCAGTTGTATCTTCATATACCAGGCTTGTTCAGTAATCTCTTGGTGGAACTCTAATGCAACTAGTAGCAGAATGGAAGAACACCCAGTACTGTGAGTCCTAGCGTGGTGCTGCTAGTGAGAAAGGATCCGAATAAGGGGGACCAACTTGAAAATTTTAGTTCCAATAACTCGATTAAACGCAGATTATAAGATTTTAGCAAAGTTGCTAGTCAAGAGGTTGGCATTTATCTTCGAAAGGCTGGCGAATATCTTCGAAAGGAGGTGCACAGACATGCACTATCCCGACCAGATCTATGCACGATAGCTTCCAACTCACGTGCTATCAAAAGGTTTTTGATAGGGCCTACCATTAATATTTGGAGGTAGACCTGTTTTCAAAGGATGGATCGCTGCAATGTACAGTGACAGCTGTTTGGTGGTCAAATTAATGACCACCTGTCGGAATTTTTTAGCATTGTATGTTCGATTTGTCAAGGATCCACACTCTCACCCCTTTTATACGCACTGTCTCTTGAGCCATTACTACGGAAGTCGGATGTTTCGATAGACTAAGATATTAAAGTTTTGTGTCGGTTTATGCAGACGACGTTAACGTAATGATATCTCGGACATCGATGTGATCGGCACTAAACTAAGAGAGTACGAAACGGTGACAGGATCAAAGATTAACCAGAAGACGATGGGCTTGCAGCTCGACACCTGGAAAGGCAGATCCATATAGTTCGAAAGCGTCGTAGAGTGTAGGATGGAAGGACTGATTAGATCGCATGAGGCATGGTTTGGGCCGGACTTCTGGGTGGACAAGAACTGTGGGGAGGTGATGAGCAGGGTGGCCAGTCTCACTCAGACATTAGCAGTGAGGAAGTTGTCCATGAAAGGTTGGACATAGGTGCCGAACGCATAAATCGCTTCCGTCATTTACTATTGTCTGAGGAGCGTTCCATGGCCTACTTCGTGGCCGATCAATCTGGAGTGCTTGCTCTTCTATTTTCTGTGGAAGGGACGTGTATCGCTCGTCAGACGCTCCATCTGCTGTCAGCAGCCACTGAGTGGAGTACTAGGCATGCTGTGGCTAATGATGTGCAGATATGCACTGAGGCTGCAGCATCTCCAGCGTTTCCTTAACAGTGACCAAGTGTTCTCGCTGTTTGCCAGACTTGATTGTCCGCAGCTCGTCTCATTGATAGAGCTACAGACCTGCATGAAGTGCAGATCGAGAAAGGGTACTTAACACCTGGTGTGTCGGCAAGCTTTCACAGTTCTCTGCCAGTTGGGCAATGAAGTCGGTATTGGAGTCCTATAGAGTTTAAAGGCAAGCAAGTGGTACGATGTCCTCGGGGTAACTTTTGGTGTTGGGAGAGATCAATTAGCTGGTCTTTTCCAGAGGATTTTCGGTCCTGGAAATCCTTGGCTTGGTAGTGCTACCGCGAATTTTGCCGTTTCGAGAGAAACTCTACAGGTACAGAAGTGCTGTCTGGAGGACTTGTCCAAGATAAGCAGAATTTGACGGAACTTTTCTGCATGCACTCGACTAGTGTCTGGACATTGTTGACTTGTGATGCTTTGACTAATAGCTGTTATCGCACGTAGGACGGATCCGGTTATTGACTGAGTCCACCGCCTTCTTTTAACCGGCAACAAAAGGCAGTTTTCCTCAGCTTGGTAGCTATAGCGGAAGAGATAGTGTGTGGTAAACGAGATTGAAAGGGCTGAAGAGAGATACTTTCCTCTTCGGTCAAGTCTTTCCTGACTTTTTCAAGTTCCACTTGAAAAGAAAGTAAAGGTGGCGTGGGAAAGTACTGCTACTAGTTGCGCACTACTACACCACCACCCGCTCCCGATAGACCACAAGATGAGGATACCTCATAGTCCTCGAAAATGAATGCTAGAGCGTGTTTTCCGGAGATCCTTGCTTCACTAATGGCAGCCACGTCCAAATCAAGTGACCTGAGATCATTGAGCAAGTGAACTTGCTTCCAAGCTAATCCCAGACCACTCACGTTCACACACCCCATTCTCAGCACAGCCATGCTAGTCGGAGAAAGAAAATGAGGTTATTCACCTTGATTCTCGAGAAGACCGGAAGTTCCGGGCTTCTCTACTGGTGGAAAGTTTTTAAAAGGCCTTTCCAACAGTCTTTTATCAATAGATTTTTTTAATCCCCCACACTTCCAGGGAATTTTTTTTATCATAGTTCTATAAACGTCTGAGGATGTTTTAATTAAGTCTGTCCTTGGGTGTTTTGAGGAGGAAATTCTCAAATTCTTTTCGCTCTGTCTCTATACTATTTTGATTTTGATTAACAAAATCCATTAATTCACTGTTACACTTGTTCACAACAGTGAAAGTGATGGATACAATTCCTCCACAGTTTGATGAATATTTTTTAAGTTCTGTAATCGGTTGTTTCTCTGTTTTTTTTAATTTCATGCTATTGATGATGTTGCTGTTTTCGAACTTGTTGATCTTGTTCTTGCTATTTTTACTGGATTGATTGTGAACTGTGTTGCAGTTGTGGTTTCAGAATAAGTTTTCGTTGATTTCTTGAAGTTGGGCTATGTACTATCCTCCTCTTTCGCACCCTAATCTTGGCATGACGTTTGCCGCGATTGCTGGGAATTAAAAAAAAGTTGTCGTTCCTCAAAGAGCTACCCTTTTTCCATCTCTTTTCACAATTTTTCTTGTTAATTGGAATTCTTCTTCGTTTATGTGGTAACTTTCCATATCTCTCGCCTCTGACACCAAAGACGCAGTGGCGATATTTGCGTTTCTATTTTATTTATTTATGTGTTTCAGCCAAGTGGCTGCGGTCATGCTGGTGCACCTTCTTTTGCATTGTTGTTGCTGTTATTAGTGTTGTTGTTGTTGTTGTTGTTGCTGTCACTGCATCTTTTGTTGTTGTTGTTGCTGTCATCTGCATTTTTTGTTGCTGCTGTTGTTCTCATTGTCGACACCGAAAGTTTTGACGTCATTAAGTTTAGTCCATTCTAAATTGATATTCTCAATTTTCCCCGACAAGAAGCGCGTTTCTTTGTCGAACATTATGATGGCTTCTTTATCAGCCATCTTTAAAAAAATTATAGAAAATTGCAAAGCTGCTTTTGTTAAAATTCAAAAATTTTGTTAAACTTCAAACATTATTTATGCCCCCCCCCCCTGCAAAACAGGGGTGTTTCTACACAGAAATACTATCTGCGCAATCCAGACAATCTCAGAAACGGTAACAACAGAAATGAAAAGACCTTAGAAGGCCGAAAAGCTTACAAACACTTTCTCAACTTACGGGGCACCAAATTTCCGTGGCTTCACAGTATGGCGGCCATAATAATGGTAATAATATATGACCAAAATAAACATGTCCAATTTATTACGTGATAAACAGGACATATTTTCTTGCGTCCATGCATCATACATAATACACATTCCCAATTTTTTCAACCATTAGATTATCTCGGGACTAATGAAAGGAAAGCTTTATATTACTCAGGACGTATGAAACAACGACTAGCTAAAAAAAACAAGCATGGACATTTACGACATACTTGTGTAAACGCTTTGGACAAGCAAAGTGTTAAGGAGTAGTTCAGGAAGTATCTATTAATGGTGCCTATCGCCTTTCTTTGTCACACACACTAAAACAAAAAAAAAAACAGCCTTGAATACACACAATAAACAAAAACAAGATACTTACCCTAAAAGCATAGGCTCGTGTGGTAGTTGTGGAGTTCCACAATAAACATAATACTACTTCAATAATAATGACAACAATATAAAGCTAAAGCAAAGATATTCGTCATACAAGGATAAATTTAAAATCTCTCTCTCCTTCTCTCTCTGCCTGTATATTTATATATGTGTGTGTGTGTGTATGTGTGTGTGTGTGTGTGTGTGTGTGTGTGTGTGTGTGTGTGTGTGTGTGTGTGTGTGTGTGTGTGTGTGTGTCACTTGAGTTTCAAATCCCTTCAGTCAACAGCTGGTCTTAAAAGTCATATGAGGGCGCATCAACGGAATGCTTGTGCTGTGTGATGTGTGTTTGGATGGGAAGGTTATCAGCTGTCAAAATGAAACAATCATTTGTGTGTGTTTGTGTGAGTGTGTGTGAGTGTGTGTACATTCATCTATGGACAAACACATATACATCTGCAACCCTCCAATTATATATTTTTTTTTGGGGGGGGGGGGGATAATCTACACTTACATTCCTGAAGTTTGTGCAGAACATCCGGTTATGTATTGAGAGGTACATTACTAACAGAAAAGACAATAACGATGTGATGCTATCCAACTTAACAACTTAAAGATAACAATCTAGTGTGAAACCCTCTACGCGATTACTAAATTGCTAGAAATTGCAGCCAAATCACCATCAAAATACGCAGCTGGTAGAATTGTTAGTGAGCCGGGGAAAATGCATAGCGGTATTTCGTCCATCTTTATGCTCTGAGTTGAAACCCCGTCGCAGTAGACTTTGTCTTTTATCTTTTCGGGATAGATGAAATAAGTACCAGTTATGCACTGAGGTCAATGTCATCGACTTACCCGCTCACCCAAATTTGCTGGCCTTGAGTTAAAATTTGAAACGAATATTAAATTATGAATTCTACATTGAGCAATGTAAACTGTAATGTACAAAAATCGGAATTGTCACGACTGGAAACTCTATTCACGCGTCTACTCAATCACGTTCGATCTAGTAGACAACAATATAACATATAGAAAAGGCTCCATGCCCCCAAATAAAATTCACCTAGCTATCTGAGAAAAGTTGACAATACAGCGAGACTTTAACATGTAGAAGACTTTAACGAGACTTTAACATGTAGAAGGACCATCATGTAACAAAGAAATAGCCTGACGTAATTTTCCATCATAGATATAGCAATACTATTGTTACAATAGTATTGTTACAATCAACATAGGATGCCAATATTGCTTTCTGGTGAAGGTACTCGCCGCGCAATCATGTCGCTTTAGGTTCAGTCCATCTTCGAGGCACTTAGTCAAATGTCTTCTGCTGTAACTCCGGACCGATCGACGACTTGTCAATGAATTGGGGAGACAGAAACCGTGTAGAAGCACGTCATGTTTGTGTGTGTGTGTGTGTGTGTGCGCGTGCGTATATATATATATATATATATATATATATATAT
>NC_068991.1:60194495-60195300 GCF_001194135.2 Octopus bimaculoides
AAAACTTACTGTTAATAAAAGTCGGGGTGCGTTGCGTTCCGTTACGTAATAAATGAAAAAATGCATTGTATATAATCAACACCAGGAAAAAAGTGTACATATACTGAGTGTACAACTGGAGAGGAGACAGACATAAAAGGTCCCAAATTCTTCATCAGTTATCAAATAAATGGTAATACTCAGTTTTGCGCCATTAATGGCAAGACTGAGAACTTCCCGTGCTAGCGGTGCCTGCGAAAGCCATGGAGAATATAGGGCCTGGAGCAAGCAAAACAACACTGAGTGGACATACGAAAGTAAAAAAAAAAATGTAATTTAAGACGGTGGACAAAGACGAAATAAATAAGAAATGAACAAAATACAGCTAAGACAAGAATGATGAGTAACGCTTAGGATATAGGAAACAGCAAATAGCAAAACACAGAGAATTTTACAACCGGTCATCAATGCAACCGGTATGAAAAAGGGAGAAAATTAAGGGAAGCTGACCACGGGTCACGTGTCAGCACCAGGTAGAAGAGAAAGAGGGCAATTCTTGTCTTTTTGAGCCTAAGGTTGTATTTTGCTCGTTTCGTATTTATTTCGTCTTTGTGCATCGTCTTAAATTACATTTTTTAAGTTTTCGAATGTCTATTCCGTGGACATATATTGAAAGCGCATACTTTTTTATTATATTTATATATACAGGCGCAGGAGTGACTGTGTGGTAAGTAGCTTGCTTACCGACCACATGTTTCCAGGTTCAGTCATACTGTGTAGCATCTTGGACAAATATCTTCTACTATAGCCTCGGGCCGACCAAAGC
>NC_068991.1:60195400-60195837 GCF_001194135.2 Octopus bimaculoides
AGAAATTATTTTTATGCATTTGTGTACATTTAAACTAATCAAATATTATTGTACAGAATAATAGAATTAAAGTTTCTTTGATTAAAACTCTTTCTAACATGGAAGTATCCAAAGAGCATTTAAGGCACATAATGCTATATGAGCGCAAAAAAGGAAACTCTGCAGCCGAAGTGACTCAAAACATACACTCAGTTTATGGGAAAGAATGCTTGAATGAAAGAACTTGCAGAAGATGGTTTACAAAATTCAGAAAGTGGAGATTTCAGCCTTGAAGATGAAGATCGAACAGGACGTCCAGTTGAGTTTGATGATAAGCTCCTTGAGGCATTACTTGAAAAAAATCCTACATTATCAGTTGAAGAATTGGCAATAAAGCTTAGTTCAAACCATACAACTGTTCATCGTCATCTTCAACAACTTGGAAAGGTTCCTAAACT
>NC_068991.1:60196363-60201809 GCF_001194135.2 Octopus bimaculoides
GTTCTTCGCTTTGAAACCAAACCAAAAGTGTTTTACATTGATGGGATTAAAAAGCTTGTAAATAGGTGGTAGGAAGTCATAGATAATCAAGGGAAGTACATTGATGATTAAATTTCAATTAAATATAACATTTGATCACTTGTTTTCTTTATTCAAAATTCGGACAGAACTTATGGGATGACCTGATACAAAAGAAAGTAAATGGGGAAGAAGTACAGATAGATGGGACCTATTAAAGAAGGATTAGATTACATTAAGTTTAAATAGTGAGAGGGGTACTACACTTGCTAACATGGGGGATTGTTTATAGACATATACGCGCACATACACACACACGCACACACGCGCGCACATACACACACACGCACACACGCGCGCACATATACACCCACACAGCGACGTAGACACCCACACCCACGCTGACCCAGTACGCCATAAAATCTTACAATCCTAGGATTTATAATCGGAAGATACAGACAGTAAAAAGCTGCCATCACCGTTACCATAAGATCAAAATGGGAGTCTTGATAGGTGTCGTGTAACAGACTGTGTAGCGGAAATCGTTGTTCTTTTTTCCATAGCATACTGGGGTGTAGATTCAGCTATCAGTCACAGATGACTGGACACGCTCATATGTATACAAGTATACACGTGTGCACACAATCATAGTGGCCTATTTAACTGTATACGTACAGCAATATACACCACTCGGTTCTCACTATCTCCATCCACTACAAACACACTGACTCACATTCATATATTAACTTCTCCTCTTCTCACCCAAACCACACCAAGCTCTCCATCACCTACTCCCAATTCCTCCGTCTGCCCAGGCTCTGCAGTGACAACCATGACTTTGAGACTCAGTCTCAACTCATAACTCACCACTTCATTCTACATGGATATCCTCCTAACCACTATCCACGCTGCCCTTGCCAGGGAATGATCTTTAGAACCTGACTCTGCTCTTTCTCCTCGCACCACCCCGTCGTTGCCCGTCGCTCGTTTTCCCTCACCTACCACCCCTCCACCCTGCCTCTCCAACACACCATTCTTCGAGCTTTCCGGCGACTCCAGTCCGACCCCTCCACATTACACATCTTTCCCAACCTACCCCTTCTCTGCTTCAAACGAACCCATAATCTGCGTAACCTCCTAGTCCACAGCTTCTTCCCTAACCTCACCTCCCAGCCTGGCTCGTTCTCCTGCTCCCGACCACGATGTCGCACATGCCCCTGCCTCTCCAACACTGCAATCCTCACAGCAACCCATCATCGTCCCTATCACATCACCGACCTTTACCTGTACTTCTATAATGTCATTTACTGCATCTCCTGCTTTCTCTGTCCTTCCCTGTACATCGGTCAAACGAGGCGCAGCTTAGCTGATCGGCTCGCGGAGCACCTCCGAGGCATCAGACTCGGTAATGACACCCGGTATCGTGCCCTTTCCGCTCTACCGGCCATTCGTTACAAAATTTGGGTATGTTCGGACTGTCTTTGCACAGGGGCCATCTGGACTCCCGCCTTCACCGTAAACCGGAATTAATGTTCTCTCTTCGCTCCTTTGCGCCACACAGGCTCAACTTACTTCCTCTCTTCATCTGACACCAACCTCACCTCTTCTCTTCATTTGACACCACTCTATACACACACTAGTAATGACCACTTCTCGGCACCCACACCACACGCCATCATCCACACAGCCACACACAATCTTCAATAGCGTCACCACACCTAAACTATAAGAGCAGTCATATGCACTGTTTAACACCACACACCATCATGCACACTCCCAAACCTACACAAGCACATAATACCCGAACACAGACAATATATACATAAACACGCAACACGCATTAACGCATGCAACATACATAGACAAAGATAACTTTCGCCCACATACATACACCATAGGCATGCACACTGCTTGGTCACAGACACATACCCTCACATCCTCACATACACGCACACGTACGTGTACTTTCTGTTGTTGGGATCACTAGCACTATTATCTCTCTTTCATTGAACTTTTTTTCTTATTATCACCCTTTCTTTCAACCTCGTTTTTCCCCAATCATCCACCATGTTGGACCGCGGAATTCTAAACGTTTTTTTACACTCTCTCTCTCTCTCTCTCTCTCTCTCTCTCTCTCTCTCTCTCTCTCTCTCTCTCTCTCTCTCTCTCTCTCTCTCTTTATATTTTCTAATTCCTTTCTGTTGAAGAGCGTAGGCTCGAAACGTAAAAGACTTTTCATTTTTCCCGAAAGTCAAACTAATACACTTGCTTGTTGTTCATAAACAGGGGAACCAAACAGCAGAACACAAACAGGAGAACCCAATCATGGCTGTCAGACAATTTCTGCGACCACATCACTCCGAACATCTCGCCATCTAACTCCCCAGACTCACTCCCCTTGATTATTATGTGTGGGGCGCAGTTGAACGAGAGACCAACACAACTCCTTGTAACACCAAAGATGAATTGAAGGCAAGGATTATGGCAGCATAAGACCGCTGTCTCGCCTGTTGGTTCATTGATCGATGATAACGGCATTCCCCAGCATGATGCTAAAGAAATAGCAAAAGTACTGCAGAAACAATACTGCTCTGTCTTTAGAGATCCTACTGATATTGACGTAAGGTATGTGAACGAAGTCGATTCCCAAAATATAATCTGTAAAAGGATTACGAGGCTAATTTTTCGGCGATTTTACCGTAGACATTAACTTTTACACTATCGTTATGATGAGCATACCAAGCGTTTATCAGTGCACTGATTTCGTTTTCTACCCAGTGACGTTTTAGAATATTATTGGCCATATTCAATGGATAGAATAGTATTATACATTGTACGTTAGTTATCACTGATTTGATGTATGATCGTGAATGTGCCGTAGGAGAATTTATGTTGATATATTCGAAAATGCGTGGCGATATCCAGGTGTGCGTGAGAGAGTTCAGTGTATTTAGTACAAATCAGAAAGAGCGGTGTGTTTAATACAAATCAAAAGAAATTAACTGTACTCACTAGTCTAGTTTTAGAACTAATATTGATGATACCAGGTAGTCCAAACTGTCCCAGCGCTCTATTCAACACTTCACCACACTAATCGACATATACACATTAGTCCAAAATATTAACTGTATATGTATATATATATATATATATATATATATATATGCATACACACACGCACACACACACACACACACATATATATATATATATACACTCATGCATATATACACATACACACACATGTACACATATATCAATACATGCATATACACGTCTTCGCGTGCCAGTGTGTGTTTATTGGACGCGTGTGCGTGCACTGGCACATGTATATATCCACCGTGAATATAACCCCGAATTCAAATTGTCGGGGTTATATGTTCGTTGTACAGAATATATATATTCGTTGTACGGAATAAAGACTAATACCAAATATCCCTCTTCTGTTTCTTTAATCGATTATATATATATGTATGTGTGCGTGTGTGTGTGTGTGTGTGTGTGTGTGCATGTGTGTGTGCGTGTGTGTGTGTAAGAGTTACCACCATTCTTGAAATAGCAGTCAAACCTTGACTCTAAAACCACATTTAATGTGGTTTTTAGAGTCAAGGTTTGACTGCTATTTCAAGCATGGTGGTATATCTTAGATACCCTGTATTATAATTTTTATAATAATTATTACCTCTGAGGTTTTTGTTCCCCTGCTGGCCACTTGAAAAGATCGGTATTTTTAAATAACGATCTTAGCCTTATTTATATAAATTTATATATTTGTGTGTGTGCGTGTACGTGTGAGCGTATGTGTGTGTGCGTGTACGTGTGAGCGTATGTGTGTGTGCGTGTACGTGTGAGCGTATGTGTGCGTCTACATGTGTCTGTGCATGCGTGTATTGTACGTATGTGTCTTTGTGTCTGTATTTGTCGCCCACTGCCGTTTAACAACCGTTGCTGGTGTGTTTACGTTCTCGTACGTTAGCGGCTCGGCTTTAAATACAAGAACTAGGGTCGACTAAAGTTCCTGAACGTCGTGCTCCAGCATGGCCGCAGTCTAATGACTCAAGTAAGTAAAAATCGAAACATATACCTACCTAAACACACACACATTTATATGCACACGTATATACATATGTGTGTGTGTGTGTGTGTGTGCGTGTGTGTGTGTGTGTGTGTATGTGTGTGTGTTTGGGTTTGTGAGTGTGTTTGGGTTTGTGTTTGTCCACTACCTGCGTTTGACAGTTGGTGTCGATTTGTTTGACTAAATTCTTAAAAGCAGTGACCTAGCATGACCACAGCCTTAAACCAGTAAAACATAACGTATAGCAATGCCAAATTATTATAATGTTCCGATGAAGCACGCTACAGCCTTAAGGAAGTGCACCGACTAGTCTTCTAAAAGAAAAAAACATTATAGTCATGAAAAATTATTGGGTAGGCAACTAAGTTCCCGCCGTTTTTTTTAAATTCGGAATTTATTTTGTTTTTACATTTTGGAATTCTATTTTTGAATCATTTTCGAATCTATTTTTTTTTTCCTAATTAATTTTCGTTAATTTTTGTTTATTTTCAGATCATTAGAATGGAATGTCAAGTTAAGAAAAACGAGCATTTTCGACACCTTCTTCTTTTTGCTTTTAATCAAGGTTCTAAGGCGGCAAAAGCTGCTCGCGGCATTTGTGCTGTGTATGGAGAGGGTGCCATAGCTGAAAGAACCGCACGTGATTGGTATGCCAAGTTCAAAAATGGAAATTTTGACCTCAGAGACGCACCTTGTTCTGGCCATCCAGTGGAGTTCGATGAAGTGCGATTAAACCAACTTTTGCACAAAATTTCTAGTCAAACGACAAGGGAACTGGCAAAGAAAATAGAATGCTCCCACACTGCTACACAGAAGCATCTTCACTCGATGGAAAAAGTTCAGAAGTACGGAGCAAGGGTTCCACATGCTTTAAGTGACAACAACAAAAATCATTGAGCCACAATCTCCGCTGGTTTGCTTGCTCGTCACCGCTCAACTCATGCAACGATTTCTTTACCGAGTAGTTACTGGCGACGAAAAATGGTGCCTGTATTTCATATGAAGCAGCGTAAGGAATGGCTTAGCCCCGGTAAACAATTGACACCGCGCGTGAAACAAGATCTTCATCCGCGTAAAACGATCTTGTGCGTATGGTGGACTGGGAAGGGACTATCCATTATGAATTGCTTGAACGGAACCAAACGGTCAACGCGGAACTCTATGTTCAACAGATGGAACGACTCAACACGGCTATTCAAGAGAAAAGATCTAATCGGCAGCATGGAGTTCTTCTACTGCACGACAACGCCCGCCGTCATATCGCCAATATGACCAAGGAAACCATTCAAACGCATGGTTGGGAAGTGCTCCCACACCTGCCATACTCTCCTGATTTGGCACCAACGGATTTCC
>NC_068991.1:60202760-60204660 GCF_001194135.2 Octopus bimaculoides
TATATATGAATGTTAGATCCAGGGATCGAGATGTAGGAAGAAAGTTAGCTTCAAGCGATTCGTAGTAAACATATAAAAAACACAACTTTCAAGGACAATAGTGGTTTATTGAGACAAAAGGTTCTTTATCGAAGTACGATAAACTGAAAACAGTTCGTTTTATATTTCACGGTAGGCGACCAGGGTTGCCGGGTGTACGAATAAGAATACAAAAGTTACGGAATGGGGTAGATAAGATCCGAGCAACATATGCTTCATAGCGAACGTAACCTCAGAAGTGGCAAATATCCAAGTGAGGTGTATACCGTAGGCTACTCTTCTGGCTAAGAATATCTTGATTAAATGAAAGTTTACATTGCCTCAAGGAGGTTAACGCATGGAAGATTCAATCATAATCTGATATGTGTGTATGTATGTATGTATGTATGTATGTATCTGTATGTGTGTGTACACGTATGCGCGCGCGCGCGTGCGTGTGTGTGTATGCTGAACTATTGAGAAATCTACAGCTACTCTATCCAGATTACAAGTTCAGCTTTATGCCTGTAATTATTGGTGTTCTAGGATACGTGACACACTACCTAAGTACCAGTCATGACAAATTGGGCTTCTCAAAACCATAAAAGGAGAAAGTTGATTTGAACGACTACAGATCCAAGCCATCACTAGAACTATAAGAATTTGTAAACTAGAAGTTTATCATTTAAATATATATTTGCTTGTCTAGACATGCAAATATATCCATTAGAATACATACATAAAGCAAAACATACAAATCTGCACATGAACTGATTCCAAATACTGCACACGTACATACATAGATGCAAAAATACCCAGTTGCTGAAATTCCAATGAAGGAATCTTGGAAACCGGCTCTTTCTCTATTGGAAAGAAATCGTGAAATAAAACTGAATAATCACACACTCACTCACACACACACATACACATACACATACATACACACACACACACATATCGGGCTCATTTTCCTTGCGTGGAACCTCGGGCAGGTTTTGTCTACCAGTCTCGGGACGAACAAAACCTTGTGAGCGGATCTGGTACACAGAAACTGAAAAAAGCCGTCGTATATACGTACATATATACCATTAGTTTCATGTTAAGGAAGCTCTTAACAGTTATCAAACCTATCGCATCGAACATCAGTGTTAGTCTCCATTTTGGATTAAAACATGAAAGTCACGTAAAATCACGATAAAAATCACGTGAGATTTTTGGGTAACCAAAAACAAGACAACAGGAAAAAACCTCTGGGATGATCATCTCCCTGGGGTTCGACTTTTGGAAAAATTCAATTCATTCGAATTTTTCTCACTCATATAGATACTTACACATACCTGCATAAAAATTTTACAATTGTAAAATTTGTGCACTTCATAGTTCATACTTACACATGTATGCCCTTCGTTGCCGAATGTTTATCCCATGTTTTGACGTTAAAAGTTTACAGCTTGTTATAATTGCGTATACTATGAGTTTGTGTATATTCTATAAGTTTATGTGTATATTCATATATTTTTCCAGTCTATGTATCATGTGCTTTGTGCATATGAATACATTCACATACATGTGCTTGTACACACACATAGAAGCACGCACGCACGCACCCAGACACGCATGAACGCACGCACGTACACACACATATACACATGCAGATACACACATGCTGCACTCATCCAACAACACACGTGTATATGCATACATAAAAACTGCACGTATTATACGCATTTTTGAGTATATGATCGTGGAGTTTCACGTATGTTATTCATATTTTTACACATATTTTGTGGAATTTCCTGTAACTTGCACATATTCTTTATAAGTTTTTTTCACATATTAATATATATATATATATATATATATATATATATATATATATATA
>NC_068991.1:60205301-60214901 GCF_001194135.2 Octopus bimaculoides
GAAGAAGAAGAAGAAGAAGAAGAAGAAGAAGAAGAAGAAGAAGAAGAAGAAGAAGAAGAAGAAGAAGAAGAAGAAGAAGAAGAAGAAGAAGAAGAAGAAGAAACTATGTAAGTAGTAGGTGGTTGGTACAGTGGTGAGAAGTTTGTTTCGCAGTCATGGGATCCGGCACATTGAGTATCATAATCTCAGGTCAAGGAAGTGGTAGTTCATTTGATTCGAAGAACTGGAATACAAATCGTCGAATCTGCGTTTAATTTTTATCACTGCTATTTGTTGTTTGCTACAGCAATTTCGCTTTCGCTGATTTTATATTTCAGATTGATGTTTGCTTTTGTTTCTATTTATTTCTGCTTTAATCCTAACAACTTTTTTACTTCGTCTACAAAATTCTGATTCCTGCAACTGTAAATAATTGGATTTAAACTTGAGTTAAGGTAAAACGTATGTCTTGCGAGCCAATAGAATATAGCTGTTGTTACTGACATTGTATCTTCGGATTTCAATACAGCGTTCACCATCATGGCAATAACGCAGGGTATATAAGTCACTATAAAGACTAGAGTAATCATCATCATTGTTACAGTAATGCGCTGTATCCTTTTGGTTTGCTCTCTAGCTCGTCTTTCGCTATCCGTCTCCCGTAATTTAATCGCGATAGGTGCAGTGTTTTTTGTATTTTTTGCACTTACGTTTGATGTATCATCCGATGACACACCGGATGATGTTTCTGTTACAGACAATTCAACGGCTTCTACAGGTACATTAAAAACTAATTGATTACGATCAGTGTTTTTTGGTATATTACTCCATCTCTGTTGTGTTTCATCAGAATATAGGGCACTTGTAACGTTCTTCCTATTTTGTTGTGATACAATAGTTTTTTTCTCCTGGACTTTCATTTTTCGAAGAATTATGGTGTAAACTACACTGAGTTCAATGAACGCAAACACTGTTAAGAGAAGATAGAAAGCAAAGAATCCAAGTTGATAATAGTTTGGCTTCTCGGATTTTTTTGCTGAGCAAGAATAGCTATAGATATCAGGATAATTAGTTGATTTCTTGATACTTCCATAGTATAGAAGAGCAATGCTTCCCTGTATTGTGGAAAAAATAAGAATGGAAGCTGTTATAATTTTAGCACATTTCATTGACAACTGAGACTTCAGCGGTTGGCATACTTTTCTGTATCTATCTACAGAAATGGACACTAGAAAACCACAGTTACAAAGACCTGTAAAGACAGACAAACACATATGGTTCTTGCACAGTACGTCCCAGGTCGTCATCATGGGGTAAACATTTTGGACAATGCGACCTGGTGATACAATAGCACAAAGTATCAAATCTACACAAGCCAGCATGACGACAAACAGGTATGTTGGGGATAGTTTTAAGCGAAATCCGTAAACGTAAACTGTTAAAATGTTTCCAACGAAACCTATGGTCATTGTTAATATAACAAGAATGGTTGAAGGGATTCTTATCAAAACTTGCTGTCTGTTAAGTTCTTCGATGGTGACACTATATTCCGTACTGTTTGTTGTTACATTCTTCAGTAAATAAGTGAATAATGACATCCTTTCTGATTTTCGAGAGTTTTTTCTATATTCAATCTGAATAACAAAGAAAAAAAGAAAGAAAAGAAAAATGTTAAATGGTTTCAATTACTGCAACCACAAAGAGCCATTCTCACCAATATTAATTCTACACTGCCGCTTATTGTGATTAATAAAGTCAATGAACTGTTTGTTTCTAGATGTAGCTTGTCCAGCTAACAATAAGGTTTGTGACAAAGAATTGAAGAAGATTCGGAGATATGAACTATTAGCATGGGAGATAAAACATTTGTGGGAAATAGAAAAGATCGCATGGTACTGTGAACACCAGAATTTAAAACTAATTTTTAAAATATAGGGCAACATTAGTATGGGGCACTTACCATAGCAACACTCCTTGAAACAACTAGAATACTGAAAAAAATTCTGACAATTGAAGATACCACTTCACTCCACTTGTGAACAGCTGTCGCCGATATTACACCACAATCGACAAATTGTGTGAGAAAGCGGAATTATAACAATATGAACAACAACAATATTAATAATAATAATTCTTTCTACTGGAAGCACAGGGCTTCAAATTTGGGAGAAGAGATTAAGTCGATTACATCTACCCCATTGCGTAACTGGTACTAATTTCATCGACCCCGAAATGATGAAAGCAAATCGACCTCGGCGGAATTTGAACTCAGAACGTAGCGGCAGACGGAATACTATTAAAGTCCGGCGTGTTAACTATTCTGACAGCTTGCTGCCTTCAGTAATAATAATAATAATAATAATAATAATAATAATAATAATAATAATAATAATAATAATAATAATAATAATAATAATAATAAGAAGAAGAAGAAGAAGAAGAAGAAGAAGAAGAAGAAGAAGAAGAAGAAGAAGAAGAATAGTTCCGGGTTAAATAACGTGGACATACACTAAGAAGCTCTCTCCACAAAACAAATTCAGTAACATTGGTACAATGGAAGGAAAACTTCGCAATACAAATGTGGGAAAATTCTGTTAAAGCAGAGAAACTAAAAGACCGGAAAGATTTTTGTCACTTAAAGTGTAGTTTCTTTCTTAAATGCACGATATCTAAATGCAACATATGCGAGAAATCGAAACCAGCATCACGAAACCTGGAAAAACACCACTTGCACAGTAAGTACAGAAGTTGAAAAACTACCTATACATGCAACTGTCCACGCATCCATGTGCACATGTTAATATTTATAAGCATTATAAATAATGCCTACTCGACACACACGAAAAATATAGAAAAAACGCGTGTCACGAGCGACGCCGTACCAAACAAAAACAAAGCGACTTCCCACAAACGAATATAAAAAGGAGTAAATTAGTCAATCGGCTTAAAACATAACCAAACAGTTATGTCAGGGAACAAACCCACAAAAAAAAAATAGAGGCAATTTTCGATCTATCAGCCTACAATACGATAAGTATATCCATTCGAAGAGTAAGGAAGCGGTGTCAGGTCAAAAATTCAACTCTGAACAAACAGACTCGTCTTCTATTGTCACTGTCAATGCCTTAATGACAGACCAAAACTCATGCCGGATCGGTCAACACCCAGGACAACAAGGACAGCTTTACTCAGTGGGGAACCAGACTGGAGGCGAAAAGTCTGTTGCTGAAACAAACACTAAAACGTGATCTACTAGGTAAACAAATCCAGGATAACCCTAACTCTAGGCCTGTAGCGACACCCCCAAAAACATCACCTAAAGAAAATCGCATAAAATGGACTAGAGAGGATTATAGAGATGTGTTGAAAGCTTTCTATACAGCCCAACTATACCCAAACAATAATCTTAAAGTACAAACTCACATTTCATGGAGAAACTGAGCAGGCAATGGGGTATGCAGATATATAGATGCAAATACGTACAATAATGTACATAGATACATCATTAAGACTAAAAGGTTAACTGACACTGAAAATGGCCAAATTAGGACACAAATATCTCATGGTAGACTAAATGAAAACAGCAACAATGTAGATGAAATAGGTAACAGATGCACAGAACCCAGTGTACGAGCAGTACATCCTAACGAGGAAGCTGAAGAAAGAGTAGCAAAGAACGGTTATGCGGTAAAAGAGGAGAAAGTAGACCTACCTCAAGAACAACAGAAGAGGTATGACACAGAATTTGAGGTGAAAAATTAAAGAGCATATCATAGAAACAAAAGAAGATATTATCAGAGAACTCAGCAAGACTGAGTGTACTGATATGATCAATAGAGAACCGGCACCAAAGCTTTCAAACAGCATAAAAACAACGTAATCATATCTTAAGTAATAAGGGAAATGATCTAACAACTTTAAATAACCTCATCTATTCCACTGCTAAAGTTGTGAAAGCTCAAGTAGGTATTAGGACGACACTGAAACAGACCAACCTGGTAACAGACCTCCCAAATGGAAAGTAGCAATGCAAAATGAGATCGAATCTCTGCGGGCGGTTGTATCAGTTCTCGATGAACTTTCTAGTGGAGTAAATGTTAAGACGAAACGAGGTAGAAAAATCAAGCAAAAATATAAAATCAACAGTTTTATAAACCTTCCTGCAACCAAGGAACAATTGAAACAACGAATACAACTGAAAACACAACGACTTACAAGGGATGATAAAGAAATCAAATTTTATCGACAAAGCAAGTTATTCAAGGCGGATGCAAATAAATTTTATAGAGAAATTGGCAAAAGTAAGATAGAAATAAAGGAGCCACCTAAGACCGAGGAAATGGAAGAGTTCTGCAAGAAGATATGGAGCAATAAAAAAGAATATAATGCTATAGCTGACCGAATAGAGCATGAGAAAGTGAGACTGGATGAAGCTGAAGAGCAGAAATGGGAGGCAATAGGAATAGAAGAGCGAAGATGTGTTCTTAGGAAGTCTCACAATCGGAAAACCTCAGGACTAGACCAAATTCCTAACTTCTGGCTAAATTGTCCCACAGAAATACACTAAAATTTAGATGCATCTCAGACTGATGTCATCCTGACTGAAAGAACAACATACCTTCTACCAAGAAGTGAGGACACAAAAAAATCCAAAGAACTACCGACCAATAACATGTCTCAGTGCCACCTACAAGATTCTAGCATCCATATTAACTGACAGAATATGCGCTTTACTTGAAAAGAGATTTATCCTTCCACAAGCTCAAAAAGGTTGTAAAAGGAATTCTTATGGGTGCAAAGATCAATTACTCATAAGTAAAATGATTGTAAAGAATTGCCAGAGCATAAAGAAGAACCTGAGTATGGCATGGATAGACTATAGGAAAGCGTTTGATAGTGTCCCACATAATTGGATACTCAAGGCCCTTGAGATATATAAGATCTCTCCTGTCATATCCAAATTCTTACAAGGTAGCATGGCCAAATGGAACACACGTCTCCTTCTAAACCATAGTAATGGGATGAGCCAAACAAACAACATCAAATAAGGCATCTTTCAAGGTGACTCCCTCTCCCCATTACTCTTTTGCATGGTACTGATCGCACTCTCAAAGGAAATGAATTACACAAGGTATGGATTCAAAGTTTACAATACGACAATAAATCATCTCTTTTAAATGGACGACCTGAAGCTGTTTGCTAGAAATGACGAAGCGCTAGTAGGGCTGCTAACAACTGTTAAATAATTCAGTAATGACATTGGAATGAACATTGACCTTGATAAGTGTGCTAAAGCAACTTGTGTAAGAGGCAAGCTCAGGCAAACAACTTCCATTAAATTAGATACCGACACTACCATCAAGGAACTTGACCCACAATAAAATTACAAATATCTGGCGATAAACGAAGATGATATACAACATGCTACTATGACGGAAAAAATAAGAAAGGAATATTACAAGAAAATGAAACTCATACTAAAAACTGAATTCACCTCTAAAAATTGCATCGAAACCATTAACACCCTGGCACTTCCAGTAGTCCAATATAGTTTTAACATTATTAATTGGAATCTTATTGAGCTCCAACGCCTGGACAGGAAGACAAGAAAAATACTAACTTCTAAGAATATGCGCCACCCAAAAGCAGATGTTGATCGTTTGTACCTATCTACAAGTAATGGGCGAAGAGGAATGATGCACGTAGAATTGTGCTATAAGACCTCCAGAATAGCAATAAGCAAGTACTTATCTAGTACAGAGGACTGGACACTGCGACTTGTGTGCAAACACGAAAGCAGCAAAAAGTCCCATTCTACTGTAAAGGAAATTCGCAAGGAAACTTGGAATTAAGCCTGAAATAGTTGAAGAACGTGAAACTATTGCTACAAAACAAGCAAAATAGATCAAGCAGACTGCAAAAAAGAACGGGCAGAAACTAATTGAGGAGTGGTGAAGCCAGAAACTTCTACATTGACAGTATATACTTCGAAGTCGAAATGCTGATGTAGATCAAGCAACAACCAATCAGTGGAGGAGAAGTTCAGGACTGGAAGCAGAGACTGAAGGTTTCATATTGGAGGCACAAGATCAAATCTTGCTCAAAAAAAAAAAATACCTGATTAATGTTCTTCAAAACGGTTCTGATCCTAAATAAAGATCCTGCGACACATACGAACACCAAAGTTATGAATTTCCCAGATGTTACACTAAATTTTAATACTAAACTCTATAATCCACATAGAAAGTCCAATCAAGTAATACAATATATTAATGTTTCCTCAAATCATTCTAAATCTACCATTAACAGTTTAGTCACAGCTATATCGATAAGGATCTCAATTCTTTCGGCTAATGAGGAAATATTTAATGCGCATGCACCCGTTTATAATCATGCTTTAAAATTCAGTGGCTTTAGTAGTCAAATGTATTTTATACCCAATACTAAACTTAAAACTATCTAACAATTTAGCAACTCTAATTCTAAATTAACTGATACTGACACGCAAAATTAAGCCCACGCATAATTATAATTATATCAAATGTAATAAAATAGGTCCCAGCAATAAAAATAAATACTTTGCTCGAGAACAACATAATATATCAAAACTATCTAGATCTAGGACGCAAGAAGTAATTTGGCTTCCGCCCATTCTCCTTTGTTGTTAAAAATCTACCTAAGCTTTGCTTCAAAATCCCGAGACATAATTTTCCAAGACATCACAAATATTCAATAAATCTACTTCAAAATTGTCCTATTCCACAATGCCAAATTTAGGATCAATCATAGCTTCCATAAATAAGAACAAAATTAAATACCAAACTTTAAATTATTTAACACTGCCAGGAAACCAAGTATAAATAATATAAGTATATCCGGAATACCTAATTCATATAATTTAACATCTAATAAATATAACTCCAATTCGTCGGTAGCCTTGAATAATGAAAATCCACTCCCCCAAAATATAATTAATAGCAACAATAAATTGGGAAAAACATGTAGTTGTAGAAAATCGATTTATGTCCGCTTGAATGATTCTGCCTCTGAAAATGTAGTATATAAATGTACAGTAGTATCAGATAAGTATCAGGCTAGAACATATATAAGTAGAACTGTTGAATTAAAAAAAGATATAGAACGCATTCAAGTTTATTTGCTAACATTAAATATAAAAATTCATCTACTCTAGCCTCATATATACATAATTTAAGGAAGTTAACCAAACCAAGTAAAATCAGTGGGCCTGCAGCTCGGCACTTGAGGGAACAGGTTCATGTCATCCAATAATGTCGTAGGACGCTGGGCGGAGATACCGGTTAAATCGCTCGAGGTTTGGTTTGGTCCAGATCTCCAGGTGGAGAAGAACTGGAATGAGTTGACGTACAGTGTAGCCAATATCACTCAGAAATGAGCCGGAAGAAAGTTATCCCTGAAAGGTCGGGTAGAGGTGGCGAATGCTTACACCGTCATATATTATCACCTGACCGTTGTGCATTGCCCCAGTTTGTTGGAGCGCGTAATCTTCTACTTTCTATAGAAGGGACACGTTTCACTGGTCAGACGCAGCATTTGCTGTCAACACTCATTGAATAGAGGACTAAGCATATCGTGGCAGCTGATGTGCAGACGTGTGCTGAAGCTGCAGTATCTGTAGTACTTGATGGTGAGCAGGTGAGGTCTCCGTTTGTCAAACAGGATTTTTCACAGCTCATCTCTTTGAGCTGCAGTCCTGGATCAAGGCCTTGGAAGTTTCCCTTTCTTGGGGATTTTAAATGTTAAAATTTTCATCGTTATTCTGTTTTTACACTCTTCAATCCCAACCTTTTTTGTATCGTATTGTTCTGTATCGTCTCCAATATTTTATATGATCCCTCAGTTGTTAATGTAGGAAAGATTATTGCTATCATTATTACCATTGTCTTTCAATTTTGTTTCCTTTTCTTGCTGAATGTCTTCCCAACACCTAAGGCAAAGAAACTTACTGTATACACTGGTAGGATATTAAAATAAACACACTAGATTGTTCATTTATAAAATCATGTGATAGAATAAAAGGCAAAGAAAGACAGAGAGGAAAAGGAAAGAAGGAAAGAGAGAAAAATGAAAAATATAAAATATTATTTTTATTATTTTATGTTTGACTTTTGTTTTGCATTTGTACAAGTTGGATCCAAGTCTCACCCAGAGACCTCAAGAGACAACAAGTTAGAAGTTCATGTAGGTGTTATGCCTAGGGTACCATATATTTGGATTTGTACAGTTTTATTATTATTATTTTATTATTATTATTATTATTATTATTATTATTATTATTATTATTATTATCATTATTATTAGTATTAGTATTATTATTATTATTATCATTATTATTATTGTTATTGAGTGAGAGAGCAGTGCATGCCATCAAAGTGACACTGGGGTAAAATATACGAAGCCCAGTATACCTATCATGACTATCTGTCTGGTACACCAGACACATGCATCAAAACCACATGTGCGCGACATGGTGATCTCATATCAAGATAATCAGTACATGACCTTGCAGGAGAAGGGGGGGGGGCAATTAAAAATTTCTTCAGGTCGGGTAGACCATCTCGCTCAAATGGTCCTTGAATAAGAATTGTTTAAGGATGATGAACAGAACATCCATGTTTCCAGAGGTGAGTTGTTCAAACCCCAAAGACTTCCTCTCATCACATGGCTATGATGCTCTCCCACTACTTCTACTCGTGATCAGAGATGCACATACCGTCAGCCACTAAGGGATATGCTCAACTGGTTACGGTCAAGCACCTTAGAAGCAAATCTGTGGTATTAAGTAGAATATTTGCTGTAGCCCATCTTTTATATGCCGTTAATTAATTATTATTCATTTCAAATTTTAACACAAGGCCTTCAATTTCAGTGGAGGGTATAAGTCGATAGCATCGACCCAGTGTCCAACTGGTACTTAGTTTACCAATCCCAAAAGCATGAAAGGCAAAGTCGACCTCGGCGGAATTTGAACGCAGAACGTAAGGACGGATGAAATGCCGCTAAGCATTTCGCACAACTCCGTAATTATTCGTCCAGTTCACCGTCTTCGTTGATTACTGAATATCAGTAATGTTTCTTTATTTATACCCCATTCTTCTTCCTTTCTAAATTTCTAGGAAACTCATCATAAAGCAAAGGAAACGTCGTCTATAATTGTTTCTCTTTAAATTTGTATGACATGAATACTTAGCCATTTGCAAATATATATATGCTTTTTCCTAACACACTCTTCACGCTTCACTATCGTTTCTGAATAACCTTTCACGATGTGCTTCCTTAAAATCTTCAGTCCTTATGTAGCCTTGTCCTTAAAATCCCTTTAGACAACATTTTGAGTGAGAGCAGTATACTGGCACACAAAAAAGGAATACATGTAAAGACATGACTAAGTACAAGAGTGCATTGGGATATCAGTCGAGTATGTGGGCCTCAAAAAACAAAACAGAACAAAACAAAAATGTGGTATGAACATCAACTAGGGGCTATGATAGACAATGAAAATTACAAGATCTTGTGGGACTTCGCTATAAAGACTGACTATACTACTGAGCCTAAAAGACTGGATATAATTATATATATATA
>NC_068991.1:60215514-60216335 GCF_001194135.2 Octopus bimaculoides
TATATATATGTATATATGTATGTATGTGTGTTTGTGTGTCTGTGTTTGTCCCCCACCATCACTTGACAACCGATGGTGGTGTGTTTACGTCAGAGAGCTGAGGAGACCGTGGAAGACCAAGATAACAATTATTCCGGTAGCAATAGGTAGATTTGGCACAACACCCAAATTGCCACCAAAAAGACTGACAACAATTGGAATTGAAACTCGCATTGTCGACCTACTGAAAAATCTGGAGATCTGAGACTTGTTACCATCAAACTTCAAGATAAAATACCTGCTAATAATAATAATAATAATAATAATAATAATAATAATAATAATAATAATAATAATAATAAGAAGAAGAAGAAGAAGAAGAAGAAGAAGAAGAAGAAGAAGAAGAAGAAGAAGAAGAAAAAGAAGAAGAAGAAGAAGAAGAAGAAGAAGAAGAAGAAGAAGAAGAAGAAGAAGAATGCCCTCAAAAGAAGCTCTATTGGAGAAATCCAGGATTTTGAGAGTGATGCTTGGGTGTGGAGTATGTTTTATCTTTTATTTCTTGTTTCAGTCATTAGATTGCAGATATGCTAAGACACCTCCTACATTTTTTTTGTTTAGTCGAATGTATCGACACCAGTACTTTTAAGGCTCTGTACTTATTCTATCAGTATGTTTTGCTGAATCGCTAGTTTACGGAAACGTAAACACACCAACACCAGTTGTCAAGAGGTAATGGGGGTGTGTGGACAAACACAGACACAGACACACACACGCACGCACGCACGCACGCACACACACACACACACACACACACACACACACACACACACACACACACACAC
>NC_068991.1:60217114-60217930 GCF_001194135.2 Octopus bimaculoides
ATATATCAGGGCATATTATTATTATTATTATTATTATTAGTAGTAGTAGTAGTAGTAGTAGTAGTAGTCGATTTTATTTCTCGGAGCTTTCGATATTACTTGTTCTGATTAATTCTTGTGAGTGGATTTGGTAGACGGAAACTGAATGAAGCCTGTCGTATATATATATAGAGATTAAGGAATATAGTGTATCAGTGTAAGGTTAAGAGTGATACAGATGTTAGTGTTTATGTGGGTTGTTCTTCGGATAAGATTTGTAGGAGAATTTCTTGTCACTTTAATACGTTTAGAGATAGGAGTAAAATAGCTAGTACTAGGCTTAGTAGGTTTATTTGGGGGTTAAAAGAACAAAATAAGAACTTTTCGTAAGAATGGACTATTATAGGGAGGGATTTCCTATACGATAAGGGTAGGAGGTATTGCAACTTGTGCAATCTTGAGTTGTTTTTTATTCTATTTTCTAAGCATAAACTAATTAATAACCTAACATATAATGGGTTCAGATGTGTTCACGTTCGCAAACATACTTATTTTTGGTTTAGATAATTTCATTGTTTATTTCTCCTATAGCAGAACTTTGTTATGATCGGGTATTAAGGTCTGGGTTTTAGTATTTTTTAGTTCTGCTATTGCTCTATTTACTTATTCGCACATTTGTTCATATACATGTGCAAGTGTATATACATATGCATGGGTATACGTGGAAAAATGTGTGTATATATGTGTATGTATGTGTGTATGTGTGTGTATATATGTATATGGGTATGTGTATGTATATGTATGTGTGTATGTATGTATATGTGTATATATACTTAT
>NC_068991.1:60219504-60221399 GCF_001194135.2 Octopus bimaculoides
AGGTGCCGTCCACTGCATCTCACGTAAGAACAAGATACTGCAGCAGCCTCGGTTTCAGAGGACTTCAGCCCTTCAATGCCCTGCCAAAACATTTGAGAGACCTGCAAGACACGGATGTGGAGGTCTTCAAGACAAAACTCGACGCTTTCCTCTCCACGATACCAGACGAACCAATGGCTCGAAATGAGACACAGTTTAGGGCAGCGATGTCAAATTCTCTTATACACCAGATGTGCCATCAAAACTCTTGATTGGACTATATCAGGTGCAGGAGAAGAGCCATGCAAGGAACGTGAAGAGAGCAAAGCATAAAGACAGAAAATCACGGTGGTGCTCCAGCCACTTGGCTGAAACCCATAAATAAATAAATATACATATAAAGATATATATAAGACTTCTTTCAGTTTCCGTCTACCAAATCCACTCACAAGGCTTTAGTCGGCCCGAGGCTATAGTAGAAGACACTTGCCCAAGGTGCCACGCAGTGGAACTGAATCTGGAGCCATGTGGCTGGGAAGCAAGCTTCTGATCACTCAGCTACTCCTTCGTCTGTATTCAACAATACTTAACATCTAAGTGACAACTTGTGGAAAGAGACTCCGTGAGACTTTTGGTAACAGGATGCTGTCTGCCCACGCAGAATTAACCAGAACAAGTAATATCGAAAGCTCTGAGAAATAAAATACACTACTACTATTACTACTACTACTACTACTACTACTACTACTACTACTACTACTACTACTACTACTACTAATAATAATAATAATAATAATAATAAGCATATGATCTGAAGCAGTACCAGGTAGTGGCTTTGATATCTTATCCTAACTGATTAGTGTTATCATGTACATTGTTTTGCCTTGATATAAAAGATAGGCTACAGCAAATATTCTGCTCATTACCACAAATTTGCTTGTCAGTTGTTCGACTTTAATCAGCTGAGCATGTCCCTGTCATGATAGGTGCATCTCTGAACACGAGTAGAAGTAGTGGGGAGCATCATAGCCATGTGTTGAGAAGAAGCCTTTGGGGTTTGAATAATTCACCTTTGGAAACATGGGTGTTTCGTTCAACATCTTTAAACAATCCTTATTCAGAGACCTTTTGAGCGGGATGGGCTACCCGACCTGAAGAAAATTCTAACAGGGCCACATCTGCAAGGTCATGCGCTGTTTATCTTGATTGTGAGGCATGTGCCCGGTGTACCCTTATCAGACGTGTAGTCATGATGAGTATACTGGGTTTCGTATATTTTTACCCCAGTGTCACTTTGATTGCATACACTATTCTCTCACTCACTCAATAATAATAATAATAATAATAATAATAATCTTTTCAACTATAAGTACAAGGTCTGAAGTTTTGCGGGGGAGGACTAGTCGATTACGTCGATCTCAGTATTTGACTGGTACTTATTGTATCGACTCCCGAAAGAATGCAAGGCTAAGTCGATCTGTTTGGAATTTGTACTCAGGATGTAAAGGCGGACAAAATGCCGCTAAGCATTTCATCCGTCTTTGATAATTCCGCTAAGCATTATGTTCAGGACTCTGTGATGGAGGATACTGAGTGTTTGTTGCGGTTGAGTTTAACAGCTTGTTGTTGGTCTCTGTCAATTAAAAAATGCTTGTGGTGGTTGTTGTGCATGCTATTACTGCTGTTCTTCGCACTAGCGATGGTGAATAATTCACCTCTATAAAAATGGGTGTTTCGTTCATCATCTTTAAACAACCCTTATTCAGAGACTTTTTGAGCGGCTACTCAACTTGAATAAAATTCTATCTGGGTCCCACTTGCAAGGTCATGTACTGTTTATCTTGGTACGGGATCACCATTTCGTGCACATATTTTTATGATGCATATTTATCATGGTGGGTATATTGGACTTCGTA
>NC_068991.1:60223566-60228747 GCF_001194135.2 Octopus bimaculoides
TTTACCTATGAATTTGCGTGTGAAAATTGGGAATGCATACAACGTTTCTCTGCCCTAGGTGTACGGAAAACACTCGGCGAGAAATGGGAAAAAATTTGAAGAAAGAAGAAAAAAAAAACAATAATAATAATAATAATAATAATAATAATAATAATAATAATAAAAATAATAATAATAATAATAATGATAATAATAAATCACAACAGATCTCTAAACACGACAAAGTGACCATACTATAAAATATACAAAATCGCAGAGTCCAAGAAATTCAAACAAATTGTATTGATGTTATTGTCAAAGATAATGATGATAAAACATACTTCGTAATCTAATGTTTCAATGCAAACAG
This sequence comes from Octopus bimaculoides, assembly GCF_001194135.2. Taxonomy (NCBI): domain Eukaryota; kingdom Metazoa; phylum Mollusca; class Cephalopoda; order Octopoda; family Octopodidae; genus Octopus; species Octopus bimaculoides. The sequence goes on from NC_068991.1 coordinate 60,223,916, forward strand.
ATGACAACAGAGAAGATTTTGTTAATGTAAAGATCAGAATATAGAGATCCATAGAAAGCAAAGGTTTACAACAGAAAAATTCCTTGAATAACAGGTAATTTAGCAATTATATAAACAATATAATCATAATCTAGGGACTTCTACTTATACACGTCATACTGAAAATATCATTACCACCAGCTGCACACTTATTCAATATTCTGATTACAACAAGAAATTAACGAAAAAAGAGAAAATACTGTACTTACCAGATATGCACTTAAGTACTGCAACTATGAGTAAGTAAGCGGAAGGAACAAGGTTTGTAGCACGGGAACGCTCTATGACAACCGCTAGACAAATTGAAGAGAATAAACAGAATCCTAAAATTTATATAGGATAAATATAGACAGAATGACCTGTTTCCTGCAACACTGTAGCACACTACTAGAATGCCGTAAGCTAGTTTCCACGAAATCCTCTTAATTGTTTTTGTTATTGGTGATCCAATTTCCACTTGTCACTCAAAAGACAAACAAATGGAAGCAAAAGAAAAAACAAAAGTCAAAGGAAACATATGCCCCCTCACCTATCTTAGAAAATGAAAGTGTAGAGATACTATACATCTTAAGGAAGTGTAAAGATGACATATATCTTAAGGAAGAATGAACACCTAAAGAAACTAAACACACTAGTAAAGCTAGTAAAAGAACTAAAGAAAAAAGGGATCCTAGTACATGCAGATAAAGCAGGTAATCTGTATCATTTAAAATACTCTTTATACCACACACCACTCAAAAAAAGAAAAATCGAAAAACTGTAAAGTGACTCATGCCAACAACTTAACTAAACTTAATTTATAAGCTAAGAAAATTATGGAAAAATACAAACTAGAGGTAAAAACAGCCATACTAGCCTACGACCCCTAGAATTAGCGTAATACACTACAAGCAAAGCTTCAGCACGAGCACCCCTGTAAGACTAATATGCCCCTCGAAATAGGACCTAGGTTGAATAAATAAGCGTATCAAAGATAAATATATACCAACACTAAGGAACATTATAAAACTTAACCTCTGGTCCATACGAGGTAATAGATCGGTTTAACTATATCACCGGAAAAAATCAAAACAAATTCATACAACTAAATATATCCATCTACTAAGCCTCTATTAACCCTATCGTACTCAATAAAGCACTAATGCTCGCTATATAAAAAAAAAACTTTGAGCTAACTAGTGAAGAATCAGACTTAGTCCTAGCCGCCAGAAAGTCTATCATAGGCTTTTAAGGAAAATACTGGGTGAGAAAAGATAGGCCAGATATGTTCGGCATAACCATGAGATCAAGCGACTCCACCCAGATAGCCTATCTAGAAGGGATTTTTTTAAATTTTTATTCTGCATAAATAAAGAATTTCCAAAGTTAGGGAGAGGTTTATACAGCTTTATACAAAGTTAGGGAGAAGTTTATACAGGTGCTTATAGGCTGCTATTTCTAGCACGCCATTTGCCTTTTCAATTCCTTGTCCTTCCCTCGTGGCCCCTCACGCCTCCTGTTCATCTTGGACATCAAATCCCTATACACGGTGATCCCCCACAACGTCGCCCCGACCCCCACACCCAACTCCTCTACTCTTTTCCGTTTAGCAGAACTCGTTCTCACCCTCAACCGCTTTACTTTCGCGGGGGAGATTTACCAAAAGTTATCTGGCGTCGCTACGGGAATGAGAATGGGCTCGAATTTCGCCAACCTATTTTTTTGGTTACATTGAGGCCCAAGTATTCCCCCGATTCTCCGGATCAACCCCAGAGCCGCTACATAGATGACTGTATAGGTGTCACTTCCCTCTCCCGCGAACAACTCTCCAATTTCATATTTTTCCTTTTTAGCTTTCACCATTCCCTCCAATTTACCTCTACCTATTCTGACACCTCTATTAACTTTGATATCTCTTCCACCATTGACTTCCCCTCCCACTTCCCCTCCGCTTTCTTCAAACCCACGGACTCCCACTTCTACCTCAACTTTTCCTCCTCCCATCCCTTCCACATCAAATGGGCCATCCCTCACACCTATTTACTCCACCTCCGACGCTTGTGCAGCCGGGACCAGGATTTCGAGACCCAGTCCCAGTACCTGGCCTGCCTGTTCATGTGTCGGGGATACCCATCCACATTTTACCAAATTTCCATCTTTCTTTCCCCACACCGATCCTCCAACCGCATTCCCTTTCCCCTCCTTTTCCATCTCTCAACCCTACCCTTTTGTCAGAAGATCCTACGAGCCTTCCGTCGCCTCCAGCTAGATCCCATCACCCACACTATTTTCCCCAACCCACCGTTGCCTTCCTTTAAAAGCGCCCATAACCTACTCGCCTTCCCCTCTCCTTCCCAACCCAACCCGGATACTTTTCTTGCTCTAGACCCCGTTGCCATACCTGTCCTTTCATCACTAACACCACCCCTCACTGGATCCAACCAGCACACTCTCTACATTAGGAACTCCTTCTCCTGCACTTCTTCCAGCCTTATCTATTGCATTAGATGTAATCTCTGCAACAAACTCTACGTTGGTCAGACGGGCTGCCGGCTGGCCGACCAGATCACCGAACATCTACGAGATGTTCGGCTACGTATGAACACACCTGTCGCCCGTCATTTTCGCTTGGCCAACCAATCCACCTCAAATATCACCGTCTTCAGCCTTGCCCTACGCCATGGATCCACACACTCTCGACTCCGCCTGGAACAGCGTTACATTTTCACTCTACAAACACAAACTCCCTTCGGACTCAACTCAAACCCCTCCTTTCAATGACTGTCTGTACACTCTCCCTAAAAAGTAACTTCTTATTTTATATTCACTCACTTTTTTATAACTTTTATTCGTTTATTATCGATTTTTTTCCGATGTATTTGTTTTGATCCTTTAATTTTATTTATCTTCTTTTACCTTTTCTATTTTATTATTGTATTAATCTCTAAGTTTTATCTTTTCATTTTTATTTTTTATCTTTTATTTTGTATTTTTTGTTTTTATCGTATATCGTTTCTCTATTTTTTCTCTATTATTTTTATTCATTTTATTATTTTTAATTTTATATACACACACGCACACAGACGCACACTTACATACACACACGTACATACACACACACGCTCACACATACACACCCGCACACATGCACGCACGCCCACACACATGAACGCACAAAGGCGTGGAGGTAACGATGGAGGGGTGACGATGAAGGGAGAGGGTGGAAGGGAGACGATGGGTAGGAGTGAAGAGAGGAGGGGGGTTATATGAAGAGGGGAAGGGAGTTGAGCTTGTGTGGCGCAGAGGAGCGAAGAGAGAAGATTAATTTCTGTTCACGGCAAATACGGGAGTCCGGATTACCCCTGTGCGAGGACAACCCGAACACAGAAAGGTGTTGTAAAGAATGACCGATAGAGCGGAAATGGCGCGAGACCGGTGTCGTTGCCGGGGTGTCGTTGCTGGGGTGTCGTTGCTGGGGTGTCGTTGCTGGGGTGTCGTTGCCGAGTCTGATGCTTCGGAGGTGTTCTGTGAACCGGTCAGCCAAAGTGGCGTCCCGTTTGACTGATGTACAGAGAAGGACAGAGAGAACAGAAGATGCAGTAGATGACGTTGCTAGAAGTGCAGGTGAATGAGTCAGTGATATGATAGGGTCGATGATGGGTGCCTATGAGGATGGTGGTGTTGGAGATGTAAGGGCAAGTGCAGCACCGTGGGCGGGAGAAGGGAACGAGCCGGGTTGGGAGGTTGGGCTAGGGAAGAAACTGTAGACCAGGAGGTCACGTAGGTTGTGGGCTCGTTTGAAGGAGGGGAGGGGGTCAGTTAGGGAAGATATACGAAGTGGAAGTGTAGGACTGGAGTCGCCGGAAGGCTCGGAGAATAGTGCGCTTCAGAGCTAGGGTGAAGGGGTAGTAGACGAGGGGAAACGGGAGACGGCTGACGGCGGGGCGGGTGCAGGGGAGAGAGCATATGGACGGTCCACGGAACGTGCTCTGGCAAGGACGGTGTGGAAAATGGTGTGGGGATATCCACGTAGGATGAAGTGGTGAGCCATGAGTTGAAAATGAATCCCAAAGTCATGGTTGTCACTGCAGAGCCTGCGTAAACGGAGGAATTGGGAATAGGGGATGGAGAGCTTAGTGTGTTTAGGGTGGGAGGAGAAGTTGAGGTATGAGTGTGAGTTTGTGTGTTTGTAGTGGATGGAGGTGGTGAGAGTGGAATGATGAATGCTGACCGAAATGTCGAGAAAGGCAACAGAAGTGCCGGAAATATGAATGTACGTATGTATGTCTATACATACACACATATATTTCTATGTATAGGTGTGTGTATACATGTATGTATATATTATTTATAAGTGACTCTTGGGCGCAGAGTTTCCAGAATTACACTTGTGACACTGAATTCCATTGTGTTACTTAAGAATAAATATACTAGTATGTTTCTCATTCTATTTTCAAGTCTGCCCTTCAAACCGATACATAATATAGACATGTCTGCATATATATATGTGTATGTGTGTGTGTGTGTGTGTGTGTGTGTGTGTGTGTGTGTGTGTGTGTGCGTGCGTATTAAGCGCGCGTGGCTTAGAGGTTAGGCTGTTGCACTCATGATCTAGCGATCGGGCGGTCGATTGCCCGATTGGGTAGTGCGTTGTGATCTTCAGCAAAACATTCCATTTCACATTGCTGTAGTTCCCTTTTCGATGAAAGGAGAATGTTTTCCCGCTTGCCTAGTCAGCGGGGTGGCGTTATTTGAAGGTTAAAACATTTGATAGCCCAGTCGGTCACGTAGTCACGTGAAATATACATATGTGC
>NC_068991.1:60228980-60229830 GCF_001194135.2 Octopus bimaculoides
TGTGTGTGTGTGTGTGTTTGTGTGTGTATACACCAAACGATTATAAAGAATGCGGAAACTGGTATAATTAATTTTTCTTTTAATTTAGCAGTTGACATATTTTGACATATTTTGCTCAAACTTGATGCCAGCATTACTTACGACTCATGGGATCTTCGAATGCTTTAAGTTCTGAAAAACAAAAAAAAAAAAATACAATCGATGAGTGGAAATAATCGATAAACCGATTCCTTATGGAATTTGTCAATCAAATTGCCTGCAACCCATTTTCAGCCAAAGTGATCAAGATTATTAAATGATCAAGGATTATTAAGTGATCATTATAGCTCATCGTTTTGAACCGCGCTTGTAGAAAGACCCTGAACGGAATTGTACAAGCAGAATATGCTGGGTTGCATAGGCAACTGCATAAGTTCTGTACAGCAGAAAGACGTGTCGGTCATTTGAACTAACTCATGCTGTATGACAAATCGTTAAATTAATAGAAAAATTTGATGATGTACCAGACATTTTTTTCTTTGTAATTCTTTGGAATTGACACTCCTGAAACCTGAAACATACAGGATAAAGGCAAGCTATTATAGTAATAGCGTGGATAATTTATATATTTATCTTACACACACACACACTCACACACACACACACACACACACACACACACACTCACACACACACATATATAAGCATATGTGTTAAGCATGTATGTATATATTATCGTAAGTGAATCTTAGGCGATTGAAAACGTATACTCTTAGTGAGAACAGTAACGATTGAAGTTAAAATGAGGTTGAAGCGAAATTTGTCACTCAGTGAACCAAAGAGCCAGTATCGAAGGTACCAGGAAAAAAAC
>NC_068991.1:60229963-60230259 GCF_001194135.2 Octopus bimaculoides
ATGAGGTTGAAGCGAAATTTGTCACTCAGTGAACCAAAGAGCCAGTATCGAAGGTACCAGGAAAAAAACCCCTCAGTAACAGGAAAACACAAAACCGTACTTCTGTTACTAAATGATGAAATTACTTACATCAGTAAATGTGAGTAAACTTTTAGTGAGAACAGTAACGATTGAAGTTAAAGTGAAACATAAAACTATGGCTACCGGAAGTTGACATTGAGGAACCTTTTTAAAGAAGAGAATCTTAAATATAAAGCAATATTATTTATTTTTGATTAAAAAAATCAAATGAAGAA
>NC_068991.1:60230514-60232663 GCF_001194135.2 Octopus bimaculoides
GTGTGTGTGTGTGTGTGTGTGTGTGTGTGTGTGTGTGTGTGTGTGCGTGTGTGTGTGTCTGTGTGTAAGATAAATATATAAATTATCCAAGCTATTACTATAATAGCTTGCCTTTATCCTGTATGCTCATACCGAACAGTTTCAAAACAACGCCAAATCATACGTTCATAATAAATGGAAGTGGAGAGACAAGTTACTGAAGAGATTGCAAGAGTGCAATGAAATAATTTAACAAAAAACTATATAAATTAATAAAGGACTGAACCAGTGCGTGTGTTTATTACCGGCATAATGCCTCTCCCAAGGTTTAATTGTATTATTATTACATTCCACGACAAGGTTAATGTCGTCAACGTATCGAGAGTACATAGCTAAGTGGATGTTACGAGTCGCTAAGCACTGTTTAAAATTTCTGTCCCACCATACCATGAAGAGGTTAGCAACATCACTGGCGATCCCTACTCCAATAGCACCGCCTTTCTCCTGTTTATACAGTTTATTGTTGAACTTAAAAATATGATTTTTAACTGTGGTTCTAAGGCTGACACCAATAGCGTGTGCGATAGTAGTTCTGATGTCGTGTGCATCTGAAGGTGGGTGGTTTGGTTTCGTCCAGCCATGCCAGCGTTCACAGTGGGTCTTTTTGTATGCTGAGGTAATGGTAGGTGGTCTACCTCGTTTGTTGCGGGTGGGACAAGCATATGCAAGATTATTCCGTGATAGATGTTCATTGGTACAAGTCAGGGTCAGGAAGAGACCTAGATTATACACATCCACATTTTTAAATATCATATCACTCTCACAAATTATCTCCACGATTAGAAACTAGGGTTGTTATGAATGCGAATAAAAAATTTTGAATTACATTTCCGGCGAGTTAACTTGGGATCCCTTGACGACAATGTAACTTCATATAATTAAGGTATCTTCGTCCTTAAGTAGCTGGCTGAGTATTCTTCGTTTAATAATAATTGCATCAGAGAATCTGCTAGCTACGAAACATATGTAGGCTGGATTTTATCTACTTTTTACAATATTTTCAAATCTTTCGCTATCTTCTCGATCTCAAACTGTCTGCTTTAATCAAGAAAGGCTCAGGAATTTTTGGTTATGCAATTTTAAACTTCTCTTCCTTTTCTCAGCATCACATTACACTTACTTTTCGATTAGTCGCAATGGTGTTATTTCCCTGATCTGAGACTCTACTTTAATCAAGTAGTCTTTTATATGTAGGCGTGGCTGTGTGATAAGAAGCTTGCTTCCCAATCACATGGTTCCGGGTTCAGTCCCACTGCGTGGCACCTTAGGTAAGTGTCTTCTACTATAGCTTCGGGTCGACCAAAGCCTTGTGAGTGGATTTAGTAGACGGAAACTGAATATATATATACAGTGGGGGAAATAAATATTCGTACATGTCAAAATTCTTTATATATTTAATTTCTAATGAACATAAATGGGATATACCAATACTATATTTTCATACACATGCATAAACTAAGAATATGCAAAAGAAACTAATAAATTATAGTAACTAATGAATTTATATACAATTATAAATATTTAGGGGTGAAAAAAGTATTCGTACAGAATAAATTAATGAGTTTCTATGCCACAAAATACTGTTAAAATAAGTTGTTTTTTTTTTTACTAGAACTTTCTCGTTTGTTCCAATAATCTTATCAGTGGTCATTTTTAAGTGTCAAGATGCTATCTTCTTCATTCAGCACTGAGGCAACATAAAGTAGTATCGTAATAATGGCAAAAAGTAAAGAACTCGCAAATTCAGTGAAAAACTTAATTATTGATCAGTGGAAAGCAGGTAAAAGTTACAGGAAAATATCAGAGACCCTTTGTATTCCATTTTCTACCATATCTTCATTTATTCAAAGATATAAAAAATCGGGAACTGTTGAAAACAGAATAAGATCCGGTGCACCACGCAAGATTTCCCCTAGATCTTTAAGAAAAATGAAGTGAAGTATCGAAAAAAACGCAATGATCACCACAAAGGAGTTGCAAGAAGCTTTGTTAGCTTCAGGGACTAGTGTTACACTATGAACAATCAGCAATGAACTTCATAGGAATGAACTGAAGTCATGCTCTCCTAGAAAAACTCCACTGTTGACTAAAAGGCATAGAGATGCCCGTT
>NC_068991.1:60234071-60249469 GCF_001194135.2 Octopus bimaculoides
ATAGGTGGTATTCATCAACTTGCAGACATTTTATTGTGCCAATTTACCTGTTTATTTGTTAACTAAGAGGACAATAATAACAATATACAAACACATGCGACATATTATGTCGTATCAGTAATTAAAAAAGGACATCTAGTGACTGAAAATGGGACAAAGAGTGGGTTGGATTCACAACCCCTAACTTTCTTGGAGATATATATATATATATATATATATATATATATATATGTATATTGGATTGGTGCATACATACATAGATACATACACACACGCGCACGCGCGCACGCACACACACACACACACATACACACACATACACACACACATATATTGGGTTGCTACATAATTATTGCCGCATTTTCAACAAATTTTATTCAACAAAAACAATAACAACATGTGACAAAAACATCTTTAAATGATTATTTCGGATCATATTCACTATCTACTTCAATTACTGCTTCCCATTTGCTTGGCAAACGGTCATACGGTCATCTAAAGATGTTTTTGTCAAATATTGTTACTGTTTTTGTTGAATAAAGTTTGATGAAAAAAGCTGAAATAATTATGCACCACCCCAATATATATATATATGTATATATTTATGTGTGTATGTTTGTGTCTGCGTTTGTCCCCCCACCACCATCACTTGACAAATGATGTTGGTGTATTTACGTTCCCGTAACTTAGCGGTTCGGTAGAGGTGGGCGATAGAATAAGTACTAGGCTTACAAAGAATAAGTACCGGAGTCGATTTCTTCGACTAAAAGGTGGTGCTACAACATGGCCACAGTCAAGCAAGTAAAAGAGTAAAAGAGAAAGAGTACTTCTTGCTGTACACTTATTAAAATATTTTGAATAAAATAGGAAATAATAATGAAAAGAAAATACTGTATTTACCCGAGGTGCGTATAAGATACACGGGTTTAGAGATAAGTCCACAACAAAGAATAAGTGAGCTGGAGCCAGAAGATTCGTAACACGGGGACTCTCTATGACCACCATTAGACAAATTGAAGCGAATATGTAGAAACCTTAAATTTTTGCTTGATGAATATAGATAAGGCAATTTATTTCCTGCAAACAAACACTACTTTCCACTAGGATGTCCTCAGAGAGGTTCTGCGAAATACACTTAATTGTTATTATGTTACACAATTTTGTGTTGTCAGACAAAAAAGAAAAAAAGAGGATGCACATATATCCTCAGTTTTCTTAAGAAAATGAAAGTGTTATATGTACGTATGTATGTATGTATGTATGTATGTATGTATGTATGTATCTATCTATCTATCTATCTATCTATCTATCTATCTATCTATCTATCTATCTATCTATCTGTTTGTCTGTCTGCCTATCTATCTACCTATCTGTCTATACATACATGATAATTACTTGATAATTAATCGATATTAATTGATATATGATTAATTACCAGATTTTATAATAATATTTTACCCATTACCCATGTTCTCATACTGAATATATACGACGCAGTAAATATTTTCTGCAGATATATTCCTGGAATTAGCGCGCCAAAACGAAGACTTTTGAATTTTACCATTAAGCTGTAATTAGCAGAACCATATACACGCGCACCCATGGCGGTGGGCAACTCTGTATACGATTCTGATGATTGCGGTTACATTACAAATCAGGCTGAAGAGGAATGGACAATCGGAAAGATTGTTAAATCCGAAACCGGTACCTGTTTAAGAATGCTTTTTTATGTGATTTTAAATGTCTTGCCAGCTCACGTTTTGGTATGCTGCTATATTTCATGTTGAGAACAATTTAGGTCTTAATAGACACAAGATGTGATCTATTTCTAGCACATTAATTGTCCACGTTAGTGGTCAACGTTATTTTTTTAGAAATGTACATACATGTATACATACATACATACATACATACACATGTACATACATACAAGTAAAAATATCATGCTGTTGATGTTGAAGTTCCAATGTAGGAGCCTTGGATATAGGTTAGAAACCGGCCCTTTCTTTATTGGCAAGAAATCTTGAAATAAAACTGCATAAAGACATACATACATACATCTTTCATCTTTTACCGATTTCGGTCATTAGACGGCGGCCATGCTGGGGCACCACCATCACGAATCTTTAGTCGATGACCCAATACTTGGCGTTTTAAAATCCTGGTACTTATTCTATCGTTTCCTTTTGCCGAATTGCTAAATTGCGGGAACTACAACTAGCCATTGTCCACTGTGGTCGTAGTTTAACCTCAAGCTATTTTTAGAAAGGATTCCAAAAGACACTTGCTGACAAACACAAACACACAAAATCATGTTGCTATCTCAGTCTGTAAGTAACTTTCCATCCATTAGGATGTGAACGAATATTCGTTAATTTTTGCCCTGAAGAGATTTTTACCTTTTAAATGCATAATGCAGTTTTAATTGCAGAATATGAACGAAAGTAAGAGATTGAAATGTACGTAGGCGATATGAAATTGACTATTATACCAATAAATTGATTTTTTTCTGTGTTCAAAGTTTCCATTTTCTTTATATTATATTTTTTTAATTCCGTTCTCTTATACTGAATGGATGAAAACATCTATAACGACAATTAGAACTTCATAAATGTCAAAACTAATAATAACACAAATTAATGAAATCAAAAATGTTAATGGAGCTAAACCGGTGTACTCTTGGATAAAATTCATCCCTGTGAAAGAGCCACCTCTTTCCATTCAAAACTTCATATATATACGGATACAGACTGTGTGTCGTTAGCCAGCTGGAAAAGATGTTTTCCTGGGGCTAAAGCAAAAGTAACATTGTCCTTTGCAGGATTGCCACGTTATGTTGGCATATAAACATTATTATCCGGTGCTGTTACTGTATCTCTCTCGCTCAGAGATTTAAAACATGTTGCTTTTCTCGATACGAAATCAGCGTCAGTGTGTTGCTGAAAGAATATATAGTATTTGTGGGTGAAGATAGCTTTCGTCACTAGCTGGTGGTTGTCTCACACTGAGGTCAGATAACATCCAAAAAGCTAGGTCTGTGAATATCACCTAAGGCTAGAAATGGGAGTGATAACCTCCCTTGCAAATGCTATATACGGACACAGACTGTGTGTCGTTAGCCAGCCGGAAAAGATGTTTTCCTGGGGCTAAAACAACAGTAACATCATCCTTTACAGGACTGCCACGTTATGTTGGCATATAAGCATTACTATATATATGTATATACATATTTAAGTATGAGTGTGTGTACATATACGTGTATGCATACACACATACATTCACACACAGACACATATATATTTATGTATCTTTCACGCCAACACAGTGTGCGATACACTAATAGTGCATGTGATCAACCTCAATGTGATCATAGGCATTATTTACCGTCCTCCTGATGCTATTAATCATGGAAATCACTTTAGGGACGCTTTATCACTCATAAATCAAACCCTAAGTGCTGCCAGTCCACAGGCTAATATCCTTTTAACAAGGGACTTCACTTTTCCTAATTTCAACTGGCCTGAGGGCTGCATCCAATCTGGGAACTACAAAACTAAACAGGAGAGATATAATGAAAGCCTTTCTCATGCAACAAATCATTGCCTATCCAACTAGGGAAAATAACATACTCGACCTAACCTTTATCATTAATACAGACATTATTCACAATGTTCAGGTCATTCCAACAGCTATTTTTGACCACGACATGATGCAAATATCTGTATATGGTTCAAAGATAACAATACGCACAAGTAATATCAAATATGACTCACCCCTCATGAAATTGAATTTTAGGAAGGCCAACTGGGAAGAAATCAAAAAGTGAGATCTTCAAACCAAACTGGTCTCAGCATATTGCCAGCCTCAATGATAATGAGGGAATGAAGTTTCTCTACAACCAGGTAACTATGAGCTGTCAGAAGCATGCTCCATTTTCCGCAAAAATTTGATTCAAAGGGATAGACGGATACTGATACGTAACAGAACCAAAGTGACAAAACAATTGAAGAACTTAACTCTCTCTACAGACGAGATTGCGAAAAAAGTAAGAAAATAAGGAACATTGAACTAGACCTCAAGATGTCTTATGAAAAAGCTTCGCTAAAGGAACACCTAATAGTGGAAAATAGAAAAGCTAATTCTAAGTTCTTTTTCCACTTTGCTAAACAAAAATCATCAACATATAACCAAACTGGCCCACTAATGGGCCAAAATGGATCAGATACTAAAGATTCATCACAGATATGGGCAGTCTTGAGTCAACAATACAACAGCACTTTCTTTCAACCTATGATTGACAAAATAGTTCATAATCTAAAGGAATTCTTTGATCTCCAGAATTCAACTGCACAGATACGTCTAGAGATTTAGATATTATGGAAGAAGACATAGTTACAGCTATTAATGATCTATCAAGTTCAGTAAAAAGTAAGCAACATTTTGAAACATGAAATTCATCAGAATATATTTCAGCAATGCAGAAATTTTATTCATCATAGTAAATACCATTACAATCAACACATTTTGGCTAACGAGTTACAAGTTTGTTTATTCTGGTTACATAAAGATCTGGGGTTCTGGAGCTGATGAACTCTTTGAACGCACTTTCAGCATCGGTTTGATTTTTGAACTCCATCTCTCACAGGAAATCATCAAAGTGCTTGAAAAAGTGATAGTCGGTAGGAGAAAGGTCTGGGGAATAAGCTGGGTGGGGAAGAACTTCATAGCCAGTTTCCCTCAACTTTTGGAGCGTCATTAGTGAAACGTATGGTCGAGCATTGTCATGAAAAAGGATTGGCCCTCTTCTTTTAACCTGTCTGGGACAAAGGAGTAGCAGTTTTTCGTTCATTTTTGGCAATATCTGCAGTAATGGCTTTTCTGGGTTTTAAGTTATAGTGGATGAGTTCATCAGTACACCACCAATCAGTCACACAACCTTATTTTTGAAGAGCTCGGGTTTAGAGAAAGTCTTCGGTGCTTCATTTTGGTCCAAGAACTGCAAAGAACGTTTTTTTATTATTGTACAGAATCCACTTTTTATCGCAAGTTACAATACGGTCGAGAAATGGATCGGCTTGGTTACGGAGAAGAAGGAGCAAATTTCATATCTGCGCATTTTCTGATTTCCAGTCAAATCGTATGGTATCCATTTGTCGAGCTTTTTTGATTTTTCGATCGCACGCAAATAGATGCAGGCAGTTATTTGGCTAACTTGAAGTTCTTTTGCCAGTTCTCGGGTAGTTTTATGTGGATCTTTCTCAATGAGGGATCCTTCTCAGTGACGCTGTCGATGACAGATGGGTATCCACTACGCTCATGATCTTCAAGGCTCAGGTCTCCACTTACAAAAACAGCCTCGCAAAGTCATTAGAGTTGCTATTTCAAAAGTCGCTTGAAACCGGCATATTCCCAGAACTATTGAAAGAAGCAAACATAAAGGAGGTAGCAAGGCTTAAGCTAAAAATTACAGACCTGTTTCTCTCAAATCTCACACATCTAAAATTGTAGAACGCATTGTCCGAAAAACAATAGCTGCATATCTTGAGGAAAACAACCTCTTAAATAATACACAGCATGGTTCCAGACTGGACGAAGTTACCTGACACAAATATTATAACATCATAACACTATCCTCAATAATCTCCTGAACAGAAAGGACACTGGCTGCATATACCTTGATTCTGTTAAAGCGTTTGACAAGATTGATTATGGAATCATCAGTCATAGGATAAGGGATCTTGGTATCATAGGAAAAGTGGGAGAATGGCTCTTTGGCTTCCTACAGGATGGGAATCAATCTGTTACAGCAAGCGGTTATCTCTCAGCAAAGTCACCCGTAATAAGTGGAATACCTCAAGGTAGGGTTCTAAGACCGTTATAATTTACCATAACCCTGTTATAAACTCACAGGTGCAATCGGCCAACCTAATGAGTTAGGCCGACGACACAAAAATATCAATGGTTATCCAAACTCCAGAAGATTCCATCACACCCCAGAATGACCTAAACATCATTTATCAATGGGCGAATAAAAAAAATATGAAATTTAATGCATCAAAATTTCAGACCCTTCATTATGGAAGGAATAGACATAAATCCCAATATTTGGCACTAGATAATACAATAATTCAGAGCACTGACTACATACGGGATTTAGAAATAATCATGTCAAATGGAGCATCTTTCATCGGTCACATAACCAAACTGACCTCTAAATGCAGACACCTCATGGGATGGATCCTACGAAGCCTCACAACAAGAGAACCGGTAGTTATGCTAACTTTATGGAAAACCTTAGTCCTGAGCAGATTAGATAACTATTTGCAGCTTTGATCTCCAAATTTACCCGGTCTCATAGAAGAAATTGAAGGGTTACAAAGAACAGTAAAATAACTTTGGTTAATTGCCTTAATTACTGGGAACGCCTGAAAACTCTGGGTCTCTACTCTCTTGAACGCCGAAGAAAGAGATATACTATTATATACATATGGAAGATCCTGGGAGTGCATGTTCCAAACATTGGCATTAAAGTGAATTTTAATGCACGAACTGATAGGTACTGTCAGCTTCTAAATATACCATCTTCAACCTCACGAGTAAAAATGCACTTCTGTACCAGTCTAATAAACAGAGGTCTTCAAATATTAACTGCTTACCTAAAGAGATTAGAAATATAAAAGGGATCTTTACTGAAACTTTCAAAAAAGCATTGAATGAACTCCTAACGATGATACCGGACCGACAAACCATTCGACGACAAACCATTCAACGACAAACCATACACTCAGGGGAGATCAGCAACTACAAACTTGATCATCGACCAACTTTCAATCATAAAGCAACCACACAACTAAAGAATAAAAAAAAATTAAGTTGGTGCTCCAGCATGGCCGTAGTCCAACAACTGAAATCACTAAAAGAATAAAAGAATATACATGTATATATACATTTATATATAGATATATAGATATACAGAGAAAGAGAAGAGTGGTACTCAGTTCCACACGAAAAGTTCCAGTTATTAAATATAGTTAACTAGAAGCAAATGGCTGAGTGCTACTTTCATTTGTTCATTCGTATGTGCCTATATATATAAGCAAATTCCTTTGATTGAGAGGTGACACCGTCCTTCTTGCGCATGCGTGACAATTTACGCACTGGTAGGTTGTGTCAGTTTATTGTTATTACGCCTAGAATACTGATGTGTAGCGTACGCTCGTCGGATTTTTGTCTTCAGGTGTTACTCAGGTACTCAACTATGAGTACACAGCATTTAATAGCGGAAACAGCTATAAGCTAACGAAGTTCATAACATAATCATTTATTACTTTGTCGTTTCCTTTTTATTGTTACCGCTCTGTACTCGACTAAGGCTTAGTTCTGAAGCATACGTATATTGAGTTCTATACAAAGTTACTAGGATCGCAATGTTTAAGCGATACACACACACACACACTCACACACACACACACACACACACACACATACACACAAACACGAGCGAGTGCTGAAGAATTCCTAACTTTGGGTCAAAGAAAATACATGAGGATCAGTGAATTATGACTTTCTTCAGCATCTTCTCTCAGATTCATAGACTTATTGCACCGATCCTTCAGTTTTTCTAAGTCTTGTAAAAGAACTCGTAATGTTCAACCAGGCGTTTCGCGATACCCTTAAAGCCAGGAACTTCTCAGTACCTCATATATCGATAGACGAAAGTTTCACTGTGACCAAGCTGTTTTAGACTCTTTGGGACTATCCCTCGGTGGTGGTGTAATTATTGTTGTTGCTTTTGTCCTATCGGCTACCTTTTGTAGCCATGGTAACTTTGTTGTTTTCCTCGTTGTTATTGTTGTTACTTCACGGGTTGTTGCTAGTGTTGTATTTGTCTCTGGTTAGGCTACGTTCTGTAGCCACGGAAAAAAGGGGTAGGGATTGGTAGATTGTAGTCATTGTTGCTGTTACTTCCTGTATTGTTGATTTTGTTGCTGTTGTACTTGTTTTTGTCATTGTCTGAACTACCTTCTGTACTTCTGTAGCTTGCTGCTGCCACTCTGTGTGCAGCAGCAGCAGCAGCAGTAGTAGTAGTAGTAGTAGTAGTAGTAGTAGTAGTAGTAGTAGTAGTAGTAGTAGTGACAGTAGCAGCTGCAGCAGTGGTAGTATGGATGGTTAGTTAGCAAAAGTCAGGTTAACATATGCGACTTTTACTCACTCCTCAGAGTTTAAACTAGCCATTTCACATTTTGGGAAGTTGGAGCGCAACAAAAGAAAACGTTTTGGAAGTATATCGAAAACATACGTGACCCCAGCAGTGCTTGCTTGGTCATTTACGGAAGCTAATGAAGGTACTGCGTATCACTATCATTATTATTACTATCATTAAGGCGGCGAGCTTGGCAGAATCGTTAGTACGCCGGGCGAAATACTTAGCAGTATTTCGTCTGCTGTTACATTCTGAGCTCAAATTCCGCCGAGGTCAACTTTGCCTTTCATCCTTTCGAGGTCGGTAAATTAAGTACCAGTTACGCTCTGGGGTCGATGTAATCGACTTAATTCCTTTGACTGTCCTTGTTTGTCCCCTCTGTGTTTAGCCCCTTGTAGGCAATAAAGAAATAAGAAACGTTAGCACGCTGGATGAAATGCTTAGTGGTATTTCGCCTGTCGCGACGTTTTGAGTTCAAATTCTGCTGAGGTCGACTTTACCTTTCATCCTTTAAGGGTCGATAAATTAAGTACCAGTAACACACTGGGGTTGACGTAATCGACTCATCCACTCCCCCAAAATTGCTGCCCTTCAGCCAAAATTTGAAACCATTATTATCACTATCATTGCTTTGCTACCACTGTCGTTATCGTTATAACTATTAAAGAAAGCTTCATGTTACATACATGATAGTATGCATGTGTAATTTCGAACATATACTTCAAGTGATAATCGAAAATAATGTTTGGTGCCTTTAACATCATTTCTGTCAGGTTCCTGGTAAATTTAAGCTCGGTTTTCGAGATGTTAACCGATTGATTTTTCATATTTTGGGGAGCTACAATTGTAGGCGTCCACCTTTCTATTCAGCTTCATCTTGTTTCTTGTATTTAAAATGTGGTAGAAGCTGCCACATTTAGGAAATATTAGTTCTGTGACAAACATCGGTAAGCAGGATTGGTGAAGTTGAGAAACAAAGATCTTTCGATATTTCTTTCCGTTTCTTTGTATTCTCAAGGGCTGAAATAAATGCTGAGGCGCGAGCCAACGAAAAAAAAAACGAAAAAAAAACAAATAATAATTTGAGTGAGCCTACCACGGCTGACGTTGAACCTCGTAAAGGTGCTACCTGAAAAACACAAGCAACTGATAATAGTCTTTCTGACAAAACCACCTCTTACTCATGCATTTGTAGAATTTCCACCTAATGTTTTTAAGCCTTTATTTATGCTCGCTGTGGCCATTCTTCATTTAAAAGTAGTTATACAATCATGTATATTCATTTATGACATTTCATAAAAAGAATACTGCCTTACTGACCAAAGTGATATAGAATTTCAAAAAGAAAAAAAAGACAGCAAATTATTTTTGTTCATGATTAGAACGGCTTTTCTATACAATGGTGGTAGAAGTGAATACAGTCTACAGTAAATGCATCAAATGAATTATTAACTAATTGTTCAAGCAAATATAATAGGTCTTTCGGTAAAATACCAGAGCAACTTTTAATCTTTTGTTTAGGTGTGGGTACGTATGTTCATTTTCCGTCATAGACTATTCACTTTTACTTTGTCTACATTTTCCTTGACCTAGCAATTAGTAAGTAAAACTCCTTCTTGGACTTCAATCAACTCATTCATTTTAATTTTTATTGGAAATTCTTTGAATACTACTCTTGTACATTTAGTACTCATTAGTACTACTTCAGTCATTACACAACCCAACAGGTCTTTTGTTGTAAGGACGTTTTTGGTTGATTTGAAAGGGTTTTTTTTATATGCTGAATCCAAAAATAGAATTCATTTCTTTAACCATCACGTTAGATTACAAAACCCCCAATCATCAGCAGGTGGTTTGCGTGGACTTTAAGATGGTCTATTTTCTTCTGGGGAAACAAGATGAAAACACAAAATATCAATGCTTTTGTATATGTGGGACAGCAGATCCAGAGACTAAAGAATGGCCGCGGCGTGCATTAGTTCTAGGGCCATTTAACGTGATTCAATAGCTTTTAGTTCATCCGAGAAAAACATCCTACTTCCATTCCATATCAAACTTGTCGTTAGGAAGTAATTATTCAACGTTCTGTGTACATATGCACCATGCTTAAACTATATCTGCAGCATATTTCCCGGTCTGAGCAATGAAAAGATAAAAGCTGGATTATTTGCTGGGCCTCAAATCAGAACATTGATGAAAGATGGGAATTTTATAAATTCAATAAATTATATTTATTAAAGCAGCAGCATGGAATTCATTCGTAATAGTTGTAAATGACTTCCTTGGCAACAAGAAAGCAGTCAGCTATGCTGGAATAGTCAACAGCATATTGGAGAACTTTCAAAAGTGTGAGCAAATATGAGCACAAAGCTGCAGTGTCGCCACAATCACCTTGATAAGTTCCTTGAAAACCTTGGTGATGCAAGTGACAGGCAGGGAGAACATTTCCATCAATGGAACAAAGGTATCAAAGCAGATGGGACTAGCATATAATGGCGTACTATTGCTTGATCGTGATCTTCCTGAGGTTCAGCACTCAAAAAAATCATCCAAATGCAAATTCATGGGAAATTAGGTATAAACAATGATGTAAGCGATCTGTAAAACTTTTAAGATTTTTACTAGATTTTCAGTAGAATTTTAAGAAGACATTCTGGTTTTTAGAAAAAATCACTTTCTATGTATGTTTATATACTATACCTTGTTCCTCAGAAGCTGTTTTATTGAAAACAATGAAATTCTATGTATCCAGTATCTTAAAATCGTGACGTAATGGTAATAAATGGATATCATTTTCGAGGTCTCTGTATAAAACACCTCTCGTTCATGTTCAACTTTTTTGACATAGACAAAAGATTTTTTTGTTGGACTATTTTATCGCTATTGATCTAAACTTTTAAATCTTAAACTAATTTTCAATTTGATTTAAATCACTTTAATCATTTAATTTCCCATATATTCCTGTTTCATGATTTTATCATTTTAACAAGTTTTCACGTCACTAGGGCTTTATATTTTATATGTGCTTTATAATTTTTACCCTACCTGTTTCCTATAATCTTCACCTTGTCGGATTTTACAATAAGTGCAATGTTTATTATTTTATTTTAAATATCTTTATAAAAGTTTATTAAATTTCAAATTAAGATTTTAATTTTGTTACTACAGAGTGTACGATTCTTCAAATTTTAATAAAAAATTTCCCAATCTTTACCCTGTAATAAGTCACATTTTTTATTACTTCTTCTGAGTACTAGAATTTATAATTTCAGTTTCTACTTATATTTCCTTATTATTCGCACTCATATTGTGACTGAAGTCGGATGAAAGATCATCCGGTGGATTGTACCTGCAATTCAAATCAGCCAGTTTCGTTATACACTACATCAAGCTGATTCTCCTTGATGAATACACCCAAATAATCCGTGGAATACTCAACCACATACAATAAAACAATGAACTGACTATTCATTTGATTTGAAGAACTGGAATACACATTGTCAAATCTGTATTAAATTTTTTCTCTGCTATTATTGTCTGTTGCAGAGATGTTGCTTTCATTCTCTTCATATTTCAGTTTGATTAACTCGTGCTTTTGTTTCTATATTTTGTGCTTAATTCCAAACAAATATTTAACCTCGTCTATAAAATTCTGATGTCTGAAACTATAAATTATTGGATTTAAACTTGAGTTAATGTATAAAGTATGTCGTGCGAGCCAATAGAATATACCTGCCGTTACCGACATTGTGTCTTCAGACTTCAATATTGCATTCACTATCATGGCGATAACGCTGGGTATATAAGTCACTATAAGGATTATAGTTACCATCAACATTGTTACAGTGTTTCGCTGTAACCTTTTGGTTTGTTCTCTTGCTCGTCTTACTCTGTATGTCTCCTGCAATTTACTTGCGAGAAGTACAGTGTTTTTTGTACCCAAGTTTGATTTGTCTTCCGGTGACACTCCAGATGGTGAGCCTATTCTGGACAATTCTTCATTAGAATTCAAAGCTAATTGGTTAATATCATTGATTTTTGGTATATTACTCCATCGTCGTTGAGCTTCATCAGGATACAAGGCACTTCTAATGCTTTTCCTATTTTGTTGTAATTCAATACTGTTTTCTTCCTTGACTTTCATTTTTCGAAGAATTATGGTGTAAACTACACAGAGAAAAATGAGCGTAAACATTGTTAAGAGAAAATAGAAAGCGAAGAATCCAAGTTGATAATAGTTAAGCTTCTTGTAGATTTTTGCTGAGCAAGAATAGCTATAGATACCAGGATAATTAGTCGGTTTCCGGATACTTCCGTAGTAAAGAATAGCAATACTTCCCTGTATTGCGGAGAAAACAAATATAAATACCGTAATAATTTTAGCAGCTTTCATTGTTATCTGAGGTTTCAGCAGATGGCATACTTTTCTGTATCTATCCGTTGCAATGGCCATTAGAAAACCACAGTTACAAAGTCCTACAAATACAGATAAACACATATGATTTTTGCACATTGAATCCCAGGTCGTCATCATGGGGTAAACATTTTGAACAATGCGACTTGGTGATACAACAGCACAAAGTATCAAATCAGCACAAGCCAGCATGACGACAAACAAATAAGTTGGTGATAATTTCAAGCGAAATCCGTAAATGTAAATAGTTAAAATGTTTCCAACGAAACCTATAGTCATTGTTAATATAACTAGAATGGTAGATGGGATTCTTATCAAAACTTGTTGTCTGTTGAGTTCTTCGATGGTGACACTATATTCGGTACCGTTTGTTGTTCCATTCTGCATTGAATCAGTAAATAACATCTTTTTTCTGATTTTGGGGCGTGTTTTCTCTGTTCAATCTGAAGAAGAAAAAAAGAACAGAAAAACACAGAAAAATGTTAAATCTATTTCGACTACCACAACCATTCCTAACCTTAGAATTTATAAGCCGCTTTTTTCTTTGAAACATCCCTGCATACTTATATATTCCTATCTCTATCTTTCCTTTATATTTATACGGTCCATCCGACCTGTGAGTCTTTTGTTTTTGCTACCTTGATCCTCGTTTTTAAATACTATTTCCGTTCTCCTTACTCTACTATCCAGGACATCACCCAGCTACCCCTTATCTACTACAAGTAGTTTTTGATGGTTCAATCAAACATCTCGTTGGCTCAGTAAGATAATACGGCTGATGGGTTTCGAAAGGGAGTGCTGAAATACCACACTGTGTTCATAGATATGACTGGTAGACCAAGCAAATTCTCTACATTCCAGTCACAGGAAACCAGATTCAATACCAATCACTAGAACTTTCCTCTTGCTTAAGTAAACAGCAGCAAACCGAGCAGGCTGTAACCTGCCAATTCCTTTTCTATGGCGAACACAAAGCAAGAACAATAACAACAGCAACAACTCTAAAAATAATCACAGACGGTAATTACTTCAAGGACAAGAACCGCAGCAACAACCACAGAAAAAGAACAGTGGCAACAGATTAATCTTAGTTACAGAAGATAGTCAGAAAAACAAAAATAATAACAACGACAGCAACAACTCCACAAGTAACAATACACATTACAACAACAGAGCAATCACTACCATCAGCAACAACAATACAAGTAAATTATAAGTGAAATGGACAATACAAATATTTTTTATATAAACGAAATTATTGTATATAGTGCTCATGTGCACTACAACTAAAAACAAAAAGCCATCAGGTGTACTGTTGGCGTATTTCAGGGAAAATAGAAATTTTGAAGAATGTAGTGCCTCGATAGATAACGACTGAGGCTGGTAGTTTATTCCATGCTTCAATAATTCTGAGCGTAAAAACATGTTTCCGAAAGTCATGGGTGCTCTGTTGTTTTTTTTCTTTATTTTGTAAGCATGTCCGCGAGTGTTTATCATATGGAACTCAAAAAAGTGCCCCAAAATAGGATTCTCTGATTTCAATACACTTGTAATATTCAAGTCATTTAGTGAAAACCCCATGGAAATCCACCAAATTGCAACAATACAAATAAATACAAGCAGTAACAACACAAACAAATACAATCAAATAATGACAACTTCGCCCTCATAGGAAGTAGATAGAAATCACGCAATCTGCAAAGTCGTACTGAAGGTAGCCCATATAAGAGAAGGAAAACACAAAACTTAAACCAAGCGAAACAAATAAAATACCAGATTGAGGTCTGGGGGTGTTACAGATTTCTCGAGATGAGTCATGGTAGACAGTCCATCTACCGATGGTGTCACAATAAAATACTAGTTGGTGGTAACCTAAAAACACAGCAGCAATTATGCGTGAAATGCACAATACAAATATAGCAGATAACGACTCTGATCACCTTCAAAATAAGTTCGTCTGACTTCGATGCCCCTGTGGCCCTTCAGTCAATTTGTGAAGGTTCCATGAAAACCTGCCAAGGTGAAAGTGTCGAGGACTCTTGTCACAGTCTCCTTCATTTCTAAAATGACTGCCTCCGTGATACGCCTTCAGCTTGGTGGACAATCAAAAATCACAGGGACGAAGGCCAGGAATATAAGGAGAACGTGGAACAGTTTTCATGCCCGTCTCTGTCAAGTAATTGGTTACAAGTATGCTCATCACTGAACACTCTGAGAACAAACTTTGCACACGCATGCTCAGATCTTCACGAATAATTCTGTGTACAGTTGTCACACCAACTCCAAATTGTATGCTTATTGTTTTTATAGACACATGACGATCCTCATTCAGAAAATTGCAAATTTTCTCAACCGGCTCCGATGTTTTGACCTCACTCTCCATCCCACACTTCTCATCCTCTCTCACTTCCTCTCTACTGCCTTTGAGCCTCTTTCATCAAGGAAAAAGTAAACCATAAGCAGCCAGGAGAATTTCAGATAAGTTTCTGTAGCATTTTCCCCCAGTTTAAAAAAAAAAAAAACCTTATTGCATAGCGAGTTTCCAAATAGTTTTCACGTTCCCATTGCATTCCGCAAAGCTAGTCAGCTGCGTCAAGCAGTGTTCAGTAGGATGTGTTCAAAATACTGTTACAGCTATCTTCAACCTGGAATAACTAAAGGTGGCAGGTTAGGTTATTAGATGTATAAGAACTCTTTCTTTTATAGGCACAAGGCCAGAAATTTTACGAGAGGAGTTAGTCGATTACATCGAATCCAGTGCTCAATTGGTATTTATTTTAT
>NC_068991.1:60249749-60251384 GCF_001194135.2 Octopus bimaculoides
TATATATATATATATATATATATATATATATATGCATAAATAATACAGAATGGGACAAGGACGCAAAACATCCAGACAGTTATGTGATACAAGAAAGGGACAAAACATCCGGATAGACGATACAAGGAAACAAGGACAGGTCATTCGGAGTTTTCTTTCTTCAGTCGAGATCCAGATTATCCTTGCAATTTCGGCTGGTTTCACGATTAAATTCACAATCATCACAAATGTATTATGGCACAGTATGTTAGTTGTGCATTTTTATTTCTAATTAATTAAACGTAACTTAATGTTTTAAATACTAAAATTTACCCCCACAGAAATGAAAAAAAGAATTAAGTTGCAGGATGTCATGTGCAGTTACCAGTAAATGTCCATAATATGGTGTAGATTTGTTAATCTAGAGCAGGGATTCCCTAAATGTGTTCTACAAAACCCCAGGGTTCCCTAAATGTTATCAGTGGTTCCACGTTTTAAAAAATAATGTTGAAGGATTCCGCGGCAAAAAAAAAGTTTGGGAACTACTGATCTAGCGATTAACTAAAGGTTTTTAGACTTACCGAAATCATGCCTCTGCATGAATTCATACAGTGGTGTTTGCTGTTGCTTGCCAATAGTGCTGTCTGTGAAGCACGTCTCTCACCATGGAAATAGATGAGCATATGACGCATGTGATTTGGCTGTAAATCTGATTTTTTTTTTCAGTACGAAATAAGATATAAATGTATGCATGTATGTATCTGCACGCGCGCGCGCGCGTGTGTGTGTGTGAGTGTGTGTGTTTGAAGTATAGACTAAACGAATTTTTAATATCGGTCATCTACTAATATATGCAATTATCTGTTTTGAGGGAAGTTGACAATGGTTAGGATGTGCGAAATAGGATCAAGTGATAATGACTCTTGTAATTATGTTATTACTGAATATAATGAGAGTGACGTAGAACGATTATAGGAACTCCATATGCTATTCTATGAAATATGGATTATGAAGGGTTTTTTCTTGTAATTAAAAAAACAGCGAAATGACAAAGATCTTAGTAGTATTCCTTCCAGATCCTAGTATTCTGATTTTAGATCCTACTGGAATGAATTTTGTCTCTCAACCCTTCGAGATCGATAAAATAAAGGACTGGAATCGATGCCATCTACTTGTTCGTTCACCTCAACGCTGTCGGGCTTGAACCCAGCAATGAGCCAGCGTCCCATTCAAAGAAAATGTGATGATCTCGGTTATTTTCCCTCCTCAGGCTCAAGGGGGAGAAATTATAAAAATAAAATGCTGTGGTGTTCGTGCCTTTTCTAATAATATTAGTAAGAGAAATGAAATAGCTTCCACCGAAAAGCTTACGACCATGTGGTGGTGCTAATTCAGGCCATGATTAAGTTCACCATTAAAGGACAGAAGTGGTCACTCTAGTAGGCTTCTACATAGATTCCTTCGTCTGAACGTTATTCACGTTGCTTAGGTGTGCCTGAAACTATAGTAGAATACTCTTTCCTAAATATATACATATATATATATATATATGTGTGTGTGTGTGTGTGTGTGTATGTATATATATATATATATATGTATATATATACTTTTATATATATATATATATATAAATACACACACATACATATATATATA
>NC_068991.1:60253072-60256307 GCF_001194135.2 Octopus bimaculoides
TGTGTGTGTGTGTGTGTGTGTGTGTGTGTGTGTGTGTGTGTGTGTGTGTGTGTGTGTGTGTGTGTTTTCGACCCTCCAATACGAATTGACAACTGGGGTTGGTGTATTTACATCCCGGTAAATTAGCAAAAGAGACTGTTAATATAAGTGTCAGGCTTTAAAAATCATAATTTCTAGAGTCGATTCATTCGACTAAAAATCTTGCAGGCTGTGACCCAGCATGACCAATTATTATTGGTATCAATATGAATTCATATTCTGGATATAGAGGCTGAAAGTTTCGAAGCAGTTGTCCACAGATATCATCTTTTTCTCTGAATTTGAAAGAGATATTTATATCTACAGGGCACCTGTCCTAAACAACAATATCCAGACTGTTATGTTTACTTTTGGCAGAAGTTTTAGTAGGAATGTTCTACCAGTATTCCTTGAGTTGGTGTTTATGAATGCATTCCTTAGCAGAGGGATTTTCTAAGTTTATTTCAGGACAATCATTTTTGCGGATGGCATAGTAAATTGTTTTAGTGACAACATCGTGCCGCATAGGGAGGTAGTACCGTGACGACATTTTAGGACAGCTGTATGTATGTATGTATGTATGTATGTATGTATGTATGTAAAAACAAATAGTAAATGAGTATATGCATATATACGTACAGGCATGTGCATACCGACATCCACCTGTATATATAGGTGCATATCTGGGTACAGGACATTGCAAACAAAACGTAGACAAGAAAATAATGATAATCAGAGTACAGAAAACACACAAGCCACATAGAGAACATTTTCCTTCATCAGCTACCCCCGTTTTAACACCGGCGTTTCGAAGAGCTGGGTAGGACGCATCGTTAAAACGGCTCTTCCCATGGACCGCAAATTAAATCTGTATACACAAATTAAACCTGTGCCATGGAGAAATGTAGTGGCGGACAAAAAACAAGACAGGAAAACAAACGGAAAAGGCTATACGGCCAGACGGGAAAAATTATGTGTGTATGAACGCTGTGAGGCACGAACTTGAAAGTGGGGACGAAGTAAGTTCGCGTGTTTGCTCGACGATAGCCAAGGAAGAAAAGGATTATTGACCGGAAGCATGTGACCATGCCGGTGTAAGGGGGAGAGAGAGAGTGGTAGAGGGAGAAACAAAGGGAGGAAGTAGAATAGGCGAGCAACGAGAGATGTATGTATGTATGTATGTATGTATGTATGTGTGTATGTATGTATGTATGTATGTATTTATAGACATGCCACCATAGACGTCGCTCGGGTAGACGAACATGGCGTTAGCAAATTGTTGTAGCAAATTGTTGTAGCATGGCGTTAGCAAATTGTATGTCGCAAGTAGGTACAGGCTTCTAAAATATCTCGGGAAAGAGTGATGAACGACACTAAACAATACTCGATTACGATTGACGGCTTTGTTTTATCTCTCTGTTTCTCTCTTTCTCTCTCTCTCTCCCTGTTCCTCGCCCCCTCTCTCTCTGTTTATATATGTAGGAGTGGCTGTGTGGTAAGTAGTTTGCTTACCAACCACATAGTTCTGGTTTTAGTGCCACTGCGTGGCACCTTGGGCAAGTGTCTTCTACTATAGCCTCGGGCCGACCAAAGCCTTGTGAGTGGATTTGGTAGACGGAAACTGAAAGAAGCCCGCCGTATATATATATATGTATATGGACATATATGTGTGTGTGTGTGTGTCTGTGTTTGTCCCCCCAACATCGCTTGACAACCGATGCTGATGTGTTTAGGTCCCCGTAACTTAGCGGTTCGGCAAAAGTTACCGATGGAATAAGTACTAGGCTTACAAAGAATAAGTCCTGGGGTCGATATGCTCGACTAAAAAGGCGGTGCTCCAGCATGGCTGCAGTCAAATGACTGAAACAAGTAAAAGAGAGTAAAAGAGTAATATATATGTGTGTGTGTGTGTGTGTGTGTGTGTGTGTGTGTGTGTGTATGTGTGTGTGTGTGTGTGTGTGCGCACACACACACACACACATATAAGTGTTCAGTTGTAGTGGATAATACAAGAAGGAAAATCCACAGAATGTATATATCTTTTATGAGATGTAATATATACGTAGTCAACCAGTTTCGCTGGTTTACAATTTTGATATCAAGATTTTAATCCATGTTAGTTGTAAGAATGTTGGTTTGTAAATAGAGGGGAGGTAATAAGTGTTTGTAGGTAATAAAACAAAAAGATAATGATCAATATGCTGGCCACAGGAATTTCTGTCAAAGAGACATGGTTAAACAAAGTTGTCCATCATCGCCCTCTTTCTCTCACAGAAATTCCTGTGGCCAGCATATTGATCATTATCTTTTTGTTTTATTTTTTTTGCTTTGTTTAACACACACATACTTACATTATATATATGTGTGTATGTGTGTATATATATATATATACATGTGTGTGTATGTGTGTGTGTGTGTGTGTGTGTGTGCGCGCGTGTGTGTGTGTGTGCGTGTGTGTGTGTATTGCACTTTAAATGAAATAAATTTTCCCTAGAATTAAACATATCTAATATAATAAATATGAATTTCAAATTTAATGAATCTTTTCTACTGGAAACACAAGGCCTACTAATTCTATCGACCCCGACAGGATGAAAGGCAAAGTCGGCATCGGTGGAATTCGAAATCAAAACCTGATGGCGTGTTAACGATTCTGCCAGCTCGCCGTCTTAATATACTAATATGTAATATAATATAATTGAACAGAATAAATGTGAACTTCAGTATGTCCGTGTATCACACTTCTTCAACTTTACTCACATAGGCCGTAGCCCAACATATCATAGCATTTTGGAATCAAGCTGACTCCGTAAATAAATTAAAAACATTCCGGGCCGAATCCGGACCCACAATCCTGAAATTTTAGATTCCCAAGTTTTCATTACAGTGATTGCTTTCGGCGACTTTTGTTTTTTACCTAACTTTTTGCAATAAATTTTTTGTGCGATGAAATTTTTTACAATCTAAAGGCTAACTCCGTGAGTAAATTAAAAGTATTGCGGGCCGAATCCGGACCTGCAATCCAGAAATTTTGGATTCCTATGTTTTCATTACTGCGATTGTTTTCGGCGATTTTTTTTTTTTTTTTACATGATTTTTTTGCGACGAATATGATCATCATTGGGATATGACTCTGGAAGAAGTAACTGCAACAAATCCTCCAAAACAAGTCATATATATATAAATATACATATGTGTATGTGTGTGTGTGTATGCA
>NC_068991.1:60256664-60258705 GCF_001194135.2 Octopus bimaculoides
TATATATATATATATATATACATACACATATATATATACACACACACACATATATATACATAAATATTTACATGTATGTGTGCGTGTGTGTCAGTGTGTCAGTGTGTGTGTGTGTCTGTGTGCGTGTGTGTTTCCTAGTTTGAAAACAATGAAACAAATAAATTGGAGATTTCTCCATGTTTTGAAAAACACGTAGCCACTCCTTAGGTTTCCTACGATGTCGAGATCCTATCCTTTGTGATTATGTTACTACGAGCCACTTCGTGAGAAAAACATTTAAATGGTATGATACTGAGTTATGCTCTTCCGTATTTGAATAGTTTTGAAAATGACAATAACATTCGGAAACTAGAATTGAATTTGAGATGAAAAGATAGAGATATCTTTTAATATTCATACTTTGCTTTAACTTTAGATGCGAAATATGCCTTATTTCAACAATCAACTGTAGTATATAGATACTAGCATACCAAAGTTTTATTACCGATAGAAAAGGGGCTCACCAAACCAACAGGAGGAATCCAATAAATATATATATATATTTGTCTCCGTATTCTTTCTGTTGAAGAGCGTAGCTCGAAACGTCAAAGACTTTCCGTATTCCCGAGCGTCATACTAATATATACTTTTGTTATTTACACCACCTGTCCTCGTCTGTTGTTATTTTTTGTATATTCTCCCATATATATATATATATATACTAGCAGCTAAGCCCGGTTTCACCCGGTCTGTTTGGATGATGTGGCCGTGATCTTTTTCGGTTAGGCATAATCTATAACAGCGTTTCTCAACCTTATCATATCGGGTCCCCTGTTTCAATTGAGACCCCCAGCTGTATAAAAATTTCCTGACTCCCCCATCCTTGTCAGAAAACGGCTTCAGGAGTTCTGAAGAAGGAATTTGTACGTTGTCTGTTTCTGAGAGCTATTCTATTAGACTTCTCTCTAATCATTAAAACATTGATTTAATTATGGACATAGAAAGAAATTATACATTAATCCCAATTTTTGTTAGCAGTTGTATCCGTAAAAATGTAATTTGCAAAGAGCAGAAATTGAAAAATATATGAAATGTGTGTGTGTGTGTGTGTGTGTATGTATGTGTGTGTGTGTATGTGCGCGCGCGCGTGCATGCGTGCTTGCGCGTGTGTATGTGCGAGAGAAAGAGGGTGAGAAAGAGAGATAGAGTGAGTTAGTGAAGGTGTGTCGTGATGATTGACGTATTTCTACTTTGTCTGTTTGTGAGAGCTATTCTATTAGAATTCTCTCTAATCATTAAAACATTGATTTAATTATGAACATAGAAAGAAATTATACATTAATCCCAATTTTTGTAAGCAGTTGTATCCGTAAAAAATTTTATTTGCAGAGAGCAGAAATCGAAAGAAGATATATGAAATGGACGCGTGCGCGCGCGCGTGAGTGTATGTGTGCGTGTGCGTGCGTGCGTGCTTGACACGTGTTATTTTATTTTTGTCTCCTTCTCCTTGTGGTAAATATGTTTTCTAACTGTATTTGCTTGAAAAAACATACTTTTCTTTATATTAAGCAATTCATTATAATTAGCTTTACGATGTGCCTAAATAGAAACCATCGTTATAGATCAGCATTTCTCAACTTTTTTCGCGATTTGGCTTCCCTTGGACATTGAAATAATTTTGTTTCGGCTCCCCTGTGTTGATGAAAATTTTAATCCAGCTTCCCATGTATCTGAGATAGACCGGCCGGCCCATGACAAATCTGACAAAAGGGGGGACCCGCGGAACTACCAGCTCACGAACTGCATCTGAAAGTTGGCGCGCCAATCATGCTGCTAAGGAATTTAGATGCTCCAATAATGTGCAATGGTACGCGGATGATTATAAAAAAATTGTGCTCCCGAGTTCTGTAGGCAACAATCTTGAATGAACCGGCCGCTGGCTAAGACACACTTATAACTCCCATGTCCCTTACCCACTCCGATACGACCTACAAGTTTAAACAGATGCAATTTCCCATCAAACTCTGCTTTCCCATGACAATCAACAAGGCGCAGGGACAAT
>NC_068991.1:60259766-60264194 GCF_001194135.2 Octopus bimaculoides
AGAGAGAGAGAGAGGGAGGGAGAGAAAAAGAGAGAGAGAGGAGGTAGCGAGACAGGGAGTGATGGAGAGAGGGAGGTAGAAAGAAAGGAGGGGAGAGAGAAAGTGTTTGTGCACGCGAGTTTGTGTGTTTGTATGTGTGTGTGTGTGTGTGTGTGTGTGTGTGTGCGTGTGTTTGCATATATGCATGCTTGTCATTATTCGGTTTTATTTCAAGATTTCTTGCCAGTAAAGAAGGAACCGGTTTCTAATCTTGATCCTACATCATTGGAATTATGTGTGTATATATGTATGTATGTACATATGTATGTATGTATGTATGTATATATGTACATATGTATGCATGTATGTATGTATGTATGTATGTATGTATATGTGCACATTTGTAAGTTTTCTTTTATGCATGTATTCCCATGCATATAGTTGCATGTCTAGACATGCTTATATATAATTAAATGATAAACTTCTGGAATGTTTTACATATCTTTACATATCCAGTGATGACTTGGATTTGTAGTCTTCAAATAAGCTTTCTCCGTTTTTGTTTTAGAAGTCTAATTTCTCAAGATTGGTATTTGAGCAGTTTGTTACACATCCCAGTGCCCAAACAATAACCGGTATAAGCCTGAACTTGATTCTGCAGGTTCCTTACTAGTTCAGCCTAGGTATTTTCTTTTTCACTGGTCTCTAACTTTATGTTCACATCCTCAGAGCAGCTGATTTTCACAACAGTACACAGTTTCTCTTCTCTATCGCAAATTACTATCATGTTTATTATGTTTACATTTTATTGAGGTTTTCGCTGGAACAGTCCATCAGTACTTCTTTTTATTTTGAGTGGCTATAGCTTCTACTATACTGTAGGCTCTCATTTCTTTGGTTTCAGAGTTATCCCTCCCACGGATCTCATTATAGAGTGTCCAAGCTACAACACCATGTCTCATCGGTAGATAATATAGTGATGACATCTTATGTTGATGACAACTGCTTATGATGTAGGTAATATCTTTGGTGTTAACTCCACAAAGTATCCATCTGTTATCACATTTTGCTGATTTTTCTGCGTCTCTGTCCCTTTTGTGCATCAGGTATTTGGTTGATGTTTCTTGTTCCTGGATGGCAAACATATAACCTTCAAAGTGGGAGGTTGTAATCCGGTTGTTGATCCATGATAGACTGTTTTGATGATCAATATTACTATCATCTCTGATCTTTCTGCTAATATATCCATGCAGAGTCTTCTGCTGATATACACTCATTTTTTCATCTGATGATACGTGCGGTAGAGTCGTGCGACTTCTTTGGACATGTATTTAAGGTTATCAGGTGAGGAATGCTTCTCAAGGAGCTGCTTTCCAAGTCTCATGATGATATCAGTCTCATGATGATATCAGTCTCATGATGATATCAGTCTCATGATGATATCAGTCTCATGTATGCAAACTTGGTCAGGCGATGCGCTACGACACTTGGTGATTACAAGATGTTACCAAAGGTATATGACACGACATACAAAGGCATTTTGGATCGATGTTAAGCCTTTGCCGCCTTCTTTTCATTTTAGATAGAGGCAGTCTACATTACTGTTGGTGTGGAAATTATGTGTGCTTATTAGAACACATAAAGCTGAAAATCAGTGAAAAAGAGACCACCTATGCTGAACCATTGAGAAATCTGCAGTTACTATCCAGATTACAAATTCAGGTTTATACCTGTAATTATTGGGGCCTGGGATATGTAACACACTGCCTAAATACTAATCTTGAGAAATTAGGCTTCTCAAAACCAGAAAGGAGAAAGCTAATTCGAAGACTACAGATCCAGTCCATCACTGGATCTGTAAAAATCTGTAAAACCTTCCAAAAAGTTTATCATTTAAATATATATGAGCATGTCTAGAAATGTAACAATATGCATAAGAATACATACATAAGACATACAAATCTGCACATACATACATGCATGCATACATACATACATACATACATACATACATACACACACACACACACACACACACACACACATACATGCATACATATATACATACAAACAAGCAAACAAAAATACCCTGTTGCTGATGTTGAAATTCCACTGAAGGAACCTTGGATCTAGGTTAGAAACCGGTTCTTTCTCTATAGACAAGAAATCTTGAAATAAACTGAATAATGACATCCATACACACTGCCCAAATACGAATTTTGGGAAATTAGGCTTCTCAAAACCAGAAAGGAGAAACATGATTCGAAAATTACAGATTGAAGCCGTCACTGGAATTAAAAACTGTAAAACTTTCCACAAGTTTGTCATTTAAGTATATATATGAGTATGTCTAGACATGCAACTATATGCGGAAAATTACACGCATAAAACAAAACATCCAAATCTGCACATATACATACATACAGCATTACTGGCTCAAGTAACTGACCACTGTCCTCCTACTACGACTATAGTAAATACCAGGTACAACCGCAACGATTATTGTAGTAGTAGTGGTAGTCAGGATTATATACCGGTGAAACGTGCCCTTACTGAAATTTTCTGAAAAATAATAACTTTGACTTTGAAGTACTCTCTCGAGGAGAGCATATTTTCTACCAAAGTAAGGAAAAAAAACCCACTAGATACGGTATAAAAAGTTCTTAACGAAATTGGTGATGAGTATTTACAGCGGTGTGAGGAACCCACATACTGATAAATCAGTGCCTGTCTATATGCTCTGGCTATTACTGAAGTTTTCTGAAGACGTTTAGCTTCTCACCATACTTCTACACAAAGACACCATCTTCTGTTATATATTTACATGTTCTTTTACGGAAATGAAAGTAACTGAGAATTCTGTTTCAAGAAAGTTAATCCATGTCATTTGCGCACAGCTTTTCAAATGTAATTAGTAGCACTAACAATTTACATCAACATAATTACAACAAACGTTTTTTAGACCCACTTCAGAGAAAAAGATACACGTGCTGGAAGAGCATATACAGGAAAACCCAAAGTAATGAACTTAACAAACACACATATTTATCAAAACTAAAAAGAAAAACAACATAAAGCACTAAAAAGAATATTGACAAATGTGAAATTATATCCAACAACAACAGAAACAAGAATTAAAAGATGCGGGCGTCCAAACTGAGGAATTTGCTTCAGCCTATTGGGAAGTTCGGAATTCTAGTTCAAATAAGGAGAGAGATTCACAGTTCAGACTGATTTTACTAGGGCATCCAAAAATTCAATTTATATAAATTGTCCAGGATGTGGGCAGAATTATTTAGACCGAAGAAGGATGTGCCTTATATGGAGAACTGCACATCATGTGGACAAATACTATTTGAGCGAACACATAGAGAGATGTGCGAGCAATCTCCAACCAAACTTCACTGTTTTCCCTTTTTTACCAGTGCAAGGAGCTAATTTCTGTACAACAACGGTAAAATAAAGAGAAAATATTTATTGTAAAATAACCAAACACTTAGATCAGTTGTTAGAAGTTAAATATGTCTCATATATAACAGACCTGATCTAAAAGATTTATATCAAAATTTCTGAAGACGTTTAGCTACTCACCATACTTCTATACGAATGTCACCACCTCTAAGCTATATAGTACAGAGTTCTTTTAAGAAAATAAAAGTAACTGAAAATTCCGTTTTATTAAAACAAATGATTTGACGGGCAACACTTGTTTTCTTAACGAAACACTTTCAAACTTGGGTCGCTGGTAGAATGTGTCATACAAAACAACTTTTTCTCTTAGCCTTCTTAACAAAAAATTGTACATCGCAAGTTATTTCATGTTAAAGTTGTCGTATTTCTGTAATTTCAACCAATCACTGACGTCTATTCAGCTGAATACAGTCAGTGCTCTTTTTATAAACAATAAATTTTGGCCGGTCATAAAAATGTTATTCCCTGTGATATATTTCATCCGGTTTAATCGTAATTTATACGCATATATTGTTTATATAATAAATAACGCTGTGCGTAACTGTGTGTGTAACAATTTTTCGCTAGTATTCAGTAACACATTTTCTAAATGATGGTAGAGTTTGATTTGAAGAAGAACTAGAGTTCGGGTTCTAGAGTTAGGGTTAGTTTTAGGGTGACGGTTAGGGTTATGATTATTTTTGCCATAACCTCACTCATAACCCTAACCCTAACCCTAACTCTAAAACCCGAACCCTAACCCTAAACTAGAGTTTGATTTGAAGAAGATTTGGCTGCTATTTCTAGGAAATAAAGCACTTGGTGGAGGTGCATTAATAATTCTGCCAGCTCCAATAACAAGTGCAGGCAATATTCAAGTATTTTGATGGCTTTTTCCCCTTTGTTTACGAACAGTCTAGTTAATCGGAAATGTCAGAACTAACGGGGATTAATACCATATACACCGTCACAGCACACACACACACACTCGTATACTTA
>NC_068991.1:60265622-60266520 GCF_001194135.2 Octopus bimaculoides
TTGTGCAGGATTGTATTTTGTTCTGTTATTGATCTTTTAGTCGTTGTTTTAAGGCTTTCT
Organism: Octopus bimaculoides; assembly: GCF_001194135.2. Taxonomy (NCBI): domain Eukaryota; kingdom Metazoa; phylum Mollusca; class Cephalopoda; order Octopoda; family Octopodidae; genus Octopus; species Octopus bimaculoides. Next base: position 60,265,683 of record NC_068991.1, read on the forward strand.
GTTGCTGCTGCTGTTGTTGTTCTAGGTGCAGCTTCAATTTTAGTACCTAGTGCAGCAGCCATTGTAGCGATGTTGCTGGTATTGTTGATGTTTCTGCGTTAGCAGTAGTGGACTCTCTCTCTCTCTCTCTCTCTCTCTCTCAGTAGTCACTTTTTATTGTTATTTTTGTTGCTGGAAGGAGAAAGCCGTAAGGTAAGCGGTGCTACCAAGATTGTGACATCTAGATCTTCAATCTCTATTACCATTTGCTGCTCTCTTTAGATCTCTATTAGGTAGGGTTTCATCTGAACCAGGATTTCCAATCCTAACCCAACCTAATTTTATTTCTGAATTTTGCTTTTTATTTCCATCATTGTTTTAAGCTCTTCCAGAATAATACATTTTATCAGCCAGCAGAAGTTAAGTTCTGGTTGTACGTTTGCAATTTTCACCATGAGCACTCATTTTCTGTCTCAGATAAATTGGAATCACTGTAAATTTGTTACCTCTATATGGGACAGTGAAATGTTTCTAGGCTAGAGTTTCCGAGTGAATATTTACTCGTATGCGACCATACTGGTTGACACAAGTGATAAAACCTATGTCACTCCATAGCTCAGCGGAATTTGCTTTAACTGGCATATTTTCAAATATACACTTGTACACTACCGTTCTTCTACGTTTTTTGCTCTAGAACGTACGGTGGTACAATGACTGTAGTCCTTTTACTATTTGGTATTTTCTATCCAATTGGACAAAATCAAATGTTTTGGCAGTACCAGCAAAGGAGCTGCTTTTTACTGTGATTTTACTGCTGTTGTTACTGTTGCTGCATCATTGCTTATAACTATGTAGTAGC
>NC_068991.1:60266620-60269005 GCF_001194135.2 Octopus bimaculoides
ATTACCAATGAGCACTATTTCGACTAATAGTAGCAAAGTTTTGTTGACTATTGTTATGGAAAAAACTGGCAGGAAAACAATAGGAATGAAATGGGGTCTCCAAACTTTGGGACAACCAACTAATGCCAATCAATGAACCCCTACAGTTCCTAGATTCTGTCAAGGACAAGTGCCCTCACCCCGCTATATTCTTGAGTCTACAAGAGTAATGCTGAAACTGAATAAATTATCCAGACCATTCTTGCTATTCTTACTAACCTTTCAGCTGAGTAAGTGAAGTCGCGTGACGTAATATTTAGAGTATTACAGCCACGATTGTGTTCCTGAGTAAAACACCTCATTTCACAATGCGCTGCGATCACTTCGAAACCGGATGTGTAGCACACCGTTCACCTGTATGGAAATATTGATTGCTGGAGGAAGTGAGCTAATCTATACCACAAATATTTGTGCAAATTGTAAGATTCTTCAGTCAGAAATTTCAGAACCTTTATGTGTCATCTACGACTGGAAATCCCATTCCGCCATTCCGCTTTTTGTTAAATCAGTTGGAGAGCAGTATCTTTCTCTCTACCCTTCTTCTCTAAGCAGAAATGGATGCTGACGAGAGTTTGCCCAAAAATAGAGATGTTTTCACAATATTCAGTTTTATTCACCACAAATTCTCTTATACAACAGTATAACAAAATGAAAGTGCTAACCTTTCTCAGTCGAAGAAAAGGGACAAGTACATTCTTACGATCGACTTAGCTGATAGCTGGTCTTATGTCGTAGAAGATATGTGCAAACTTTATCTTAAAGAGCAACCAAATGCGGGTCTTGTATGTAACTGTTCAAGCTACTAAATCTACTTTATTAAAACTGATCTGTGTTGAGACAACTCGTAACTGTCATACGTAATCAATGGTATCTTAGTCGCATTATCTTTGCTTTTTAATATTGTTATAGGTGTCTGTGCAGCTACGAGCAGACGTAGAACCCCGTTCTCTCTGACCTCGCAGTGAAAATCCAGTGGAACGTCCAGAATGTTTCAGCTAGATGGAAAAAAAGAGCTTTCTGCTCTTTTTGTACTGCGGTTTACATGGAGACCCCACTAGTGTCACTGGCATGAGAAAAGCATTCAGTATACACAGTAAAATGGTTGGAGGTTAGGAAGGGTATCCATCCGTTGAAAGCATGCTCGGCGCATCCTCACAGGTCGTCGGATCTTGTCAAACCGTCCACCCGTACCACCATGGAAAACAGACGCCAATTGAAACTGATGATGATGATGTCGACAATGATGATAATGATGATAATAATGATGATGATGACATGGAGGAGGAGGTGGAAAATCTTAACCTGAAGCAACGTGAAATAAAGTGCTTTATTGGCAGAAACAACGCACTAACAAGTCAAGGACTCAAACCACCCCACGACGTTGTTATCGTAATCTAAACACCCTAACCACAAAGCCACACGCCTTCCTGACGAAACAAATATAACAACGACAACTACAACAGCAGCAGCAATAGCAGCAACTGTAGCAACAACAACAACAACAAACTGCAACGAGAACGGACACAATTGTAAGAAGTAGAAGCAAGAGAGCCCAAAGGCCTTTGTGAACTCTTAAAATGGTGTCTCCTTTAGCAAACAACGTAGTGAAGTGAATATCAAAGAACTATTTATACGCTGTATTGGCCTTATACACACTTGTCGATTTAAACTATTACTTGGCTTTGATTTCATTTCTTTTTTTTTTCGTTTTACTTTTACTTTTTCTGTGTACAGTATAAAATTGACAATTTGAAGTCTTATTAACATATTTTAACAGGAAGTAAAGAAAGAAAAAACATTAAAAGTATAAAAGATCAAATTATCGAGAAAAAAAAACCATAAAAAGATTTGTCATTGCTTTCTCGATGCGCGCACGTACGCGTTAGAATGAATGTGTGTGTGTGTGTGAGTGAGTGTGGTGTTTCATCTTTGCGTTCGTACGTACGTGTATGTTTTATTTCATAATTATTTTATTATTTTATTATTTGTATTCCTATTACTTGATTTGGTTGTTTCTTTCGTTGCTCCCGTGATTTATTTAATCTTGGCGTTCTTTTGGACTATTTTGGTTTTATTTGGGAAAAATATTACATACGTGTATGCATGCATACATATACATACACATTGTATACGTATGTATATATAAAGAGAGAGGGGGGTAGTGAAATACATACATACGTCTAGATGTATGTATATATATATATATATATATATACAGAGAGAGAGAGAGAGAGAGAGAGAGAAGGGGGGGAGAAAGAGAAAGAGATACGTATACATACATACACATGCACATTTAAGTATGTGAGTGTAAGTGTAAATAAATGTCTGCATGTGTGTGTGTGTGTG
>NC_068991.1:60269139-60270851 GCF_001194135.2 Octopus bimaculoides
AGAGAGAGAGAGAGAGAGAGAGAGAGAGAGAGAGAGAGAGAGAGAGAAAGAAAGAGAGAAATGGGGAGAAAGCGTTTCTGCTTTCTTATCCTGTCTATCCAATTGATAGTTTCTACTTTTTCTTCGCTATTTGCACAAGTGCACACACACTTACACACAGACACACGCACATACACAAACACATATACACACACAAACACGCGCACGAACATGCACACATACGACTAACAAAATAGAGTCTATATCAATAATAGATAAATCACTTCAAAATCATAATCATGTCTATTACACGACATATTTTCAATTTCGCTCTATCATCCATGTCTCTACGGAGCGTTGGCCGTTTGATAATGTTACTTTTCATAGCCTCCATAGTATCACAGCACAAGCCAATGTTATGTTCAGCTATTGTAGCATGTCGACCAATTCTACCTTGTAGGAAATGTGAAACGCACTGGTTAAAGAATTATTGGAATCCAAGCCGATATTTTCTCTGTCTGAACGGACGAGTATATAAGGGACTTTGTAGAGATGCTAATATATTTTCATTAACACTAAAATGCTGTATACGCTCCTGGCAATTAGAATGGCAAGGCTGTGTTACAAAAGAAATTGATTACAAACCAACGATTACCACTACTCCGAGTATACCTCTAAACTACACAGGTAAGGGAATACTTTTCTGTTGCCTTCATTATTGCAATTAAAGTCTATTGTATTTTATGGCATACAAAACGCACTTTTTTCGTCTAAAATGTCTCAAACACACCACCCCGGGTCTTATTCGCTAAGGTGAGCTTATGCTATATGCTTTAACCCTTTGCCTGTCTTGTGTATCACATGTGATACGTAAGACATTTTTCTCGCATTCATGCATCATAAATGGTACACATTCCCAATATTTTTCCCAGCATCAGAGTCATTTGGGATTTACGAAAGGAAAGCTATACATTACTCGGAACGCATGAAACAAAGGCTAACTAAAATTCTGAAAGCAAACAGGAACGTTTAATACAAGCCTATGAAAACGATTTAAGCACGCAAAGGGAGAATGTTCTAAGAGGTTTCTTCCCCTGAATATGCGTTACTGAAATTGGGCTGCGTCTGATATGTTCTTTTATGTCAGAAGACCGCACTTTATAATCAAAACTTTTACTGTCTGCAAAGCCACTTTGATGCAAAAGCTATCCGTTTATTCTCACTCGTCTTATCTATCCTGTACCTCAGTTTTAAAATCTGCTCAGTCTGGGTCTTCTCTTTCTTTTTGCATTGTTCTCTGTCTTTTTGGCATAACTGTTCCACTTCTTTTAATACCCTTGACTGTCCATTTTACTGCTCGATATATTAACTGGGCTTCATGCTGGGAACGAAGCACTCGGCTCTGAAGAATATTTGGTCCTTTCACGAAACTCTGAATTCTTGAAACAATTAGGGAAGGTTCTACGCGGTCACTCGACCGTCTAGAAATTGTAACAAATCTCCCGAAAATTACATCCTGCCGTATTATAAAGGAAGTATTTGCGGGAGTGGCTGTGTGGTAAGTAGCTTGCTTACCAGCCACATGTTCTAGGTTCAGTCCCACTGCGTGGCACCTTGAGCAAGTGTCTTCTACTATAGCCTCGGGCCGACCAAAGCTTTGTGAGTGGATTTGGTAGACGGAAACTGAAAGAAGCCCGTCGTATATATATATATATATATATATATATATATAT
>NC_068991.1:60271004-60280897 GCF_001194135.2 Octopus bimaculoides
TGTGCGTGTATATGTTTGTGTGTCTGTGTTTGTCCCCCCAACTTCGCTTGACAACCGATGCTGGTGTGTTTACGTCCCCGTAACTTAGCGGTTCGGCAAAAGATACCAATAGAATAAGTACTAGGCTTCTAAAGAATAAGTCCTGGGGTCGATTTGCTCGACTAAAGGCGGTGCTCCAGCATGGCCGCAGTCAAATGACTGAAACAAGTAAAAGAGTAAAAGAGTCATAGATATAAAAAGAGGACGGCTGAAACAGTTTTGACCATGTTCAGTATGACTATATAAAAGCAACTATTTTATTCCATAGGGCCTGTACTTAAGTCCACTTTCTCATCTATAATTATGTGGGGATAGATAAAATCGTTAGAACGTTGAATAAAATATCTTTTGCATTTAGCTGCGGATGTTTAAGTTTGAGGTTCAAATCCGCAATGATATCAAATTTGCCTTTCAATCTCCTAAATAAAATAAAATACCAGTCAAGTACTGAGTCTCCTACATGTTAACAGGATTATAGTATAACAGAGGATTAAAACAGGATGAGTAGCGTATCTAACCGCTCAAGAAGAATAACACTAATTTATGACAGACAGCTTTCACAAAAGATCTGGTACCTATACAAATAGCGTTGCTAGATTTTGTGCCCTGCAGTGGCACCCCCGCGGACCACAAGCATATACAAACTTATACACCAAACCCAAAAGTTTTACCCTCATGAAAACGTTGTCCGATGAAGATCGCCTCCACCCCACTAGTAGGTTGTACTATGCTTCTACTATTTGTTTTAGGGGCCTATGTAATCACAAGTATAGATATCCTCTCAACTCTCCTGTATATGAATGGCTATGTTTGGAGGTGACGGGAAGTAGATTGTTTGACCTATATTATATCGCAACTTGATATAATATAGGTCAACGAGAGATCTGTCAATACACATGCCGATTGTGTGATTCGAGAGAAAAGTATTTATTAAAAGTGCCTATATAGATATAAATATATATACCTGCATACATACATATACATACATACATACATACATATATATATATATATATATATATATATATATATATATATATATGCGTGTGTGTGTGTACATACACAAACATGCACACATACACACACACACACATAAGGGGTATTCATTAAAGATTTCCCCCATACCTACATCCGGTTATTGCAGGAAACGGAACTTGTACAGGTATAATCATACATGTCTCCACATGTCACATTGTAAATTGTAGCTTTCCACTAGTATTCGTTGGACTTTTACAGCTGCTGAAGTGGACTAAGGTGTTTATAATGGAGGCAGCTCAAAGCAGATCAGTCATCAGGTCGTACACTAAAAGAGACTTTCAGTGAGATGAAAGAAGTTTATGGTAATGATGCACCATCATACGACGTAGTCAATCACGTAGTCAATAGGCATCACCTATTGAACTGTAGTCAGACATCAGTGTAAATTGCTCCTATTCCTGGACGACCACGTTCCGTCATTGATGACGACACCATTCATAAAGTGAACGCCGGCATTTTGGATGATGGCCACATAACTATTCGGCAACTAGCCCAAGAAATAAAGATAAGTGTAGGATCTGTGGAAAAAAATCATTCATGAACATTTGCACATGCGGAAGTTCTCTGCATGAGGGATTCCCCGGATGTTCACACTTTTTCAGAAGCAGGAAAGAGCCAATTGCACTCACGCTCTTTTGGCAATGTGCCAAGAAAGCGAGGATGACTTTTTCGGCACTTATCACTGAAGATGAAACATGGGTCAATCACTATGATCCTGGGACTAAAATACAGACGAAGCAATGAAAGTATGATATCTCGCCACCTCCAAAGAAGGCTCGTGTGCAACCCTCAGCAGGCAAGGTGATACAGTCTTTTGGGACCAGCGCAGAGTAGTAATGGTGGATTTTCTGGCAAAGAACAGCACCATTAACCGGGTATATTATGCTTTTCTGCTGCAGAAATTTCGGGAGCCCATCAAAGCAGAGAGGCGTGGTATGCTGACTAAAGGAGCTTGCTTCCTCCAAGACATCGCCCCAGTGCATAATGTGCATGTTGCCCGGATAAAAGCACACTCCTGCGGCTAGGAAATTCTTCTGCATCCCCCTTACTCTCCCGACCACGCACCCTCTGACTTCTACCTCTTTCCAACTATGAAGTCTTTGTAGAAGGGAAAGCACATTTCGGATGATGAACTTTTTTCCGAGGTAAAGAAGCATTCTACAAACTTCTACAGACGAGGTCTTCGCAGCTGCATAAAACAATGGGGAAAATGTGTCACCATTGGTTGTGGCTATGTAGAGAAGGACTAATAATTATGCCAAGTTTCGTGCATCCCAGTCCTTAGAAAATAGGTCAAGGGAAATCTTTAATGAACACCTCCCATGTGTGTACACACACACACACACACACACACACACACACACACACACAATTGTCACTAATAGTGACTGAGGGTACATGGAAGCACCTACATTGCTAAAAATAAGAGTCAAACAGCCTTATAGCCACAAACATAGCACATGTCTATGTGCTGACAGGGGAGTTAACCGCCCCATTGGCGGGCCAATTTCACTTGAGATTAAAGTCCACCAGTGCTACTCTCGCTCGATATGGGGCGGTTAACTCCTCTGGTGAGATTTAATTTCAAGAGAAATTGGCCCGCCAATATAGAACCCTCGCTTGCTATGGGGCATTTACATAGACTTGTGCTATGTTTGTGGTTATAAGGGTCTTTGACTCTTATTTCTAGCAATGTAGGTGATTCCATGCACTCTACGTCACTATTAGTGATAACTGCATATTTCCTTTTTGGTTTTATATTTCGTCATATCACCTGTATTATTTTATGACTTTTACATTACATGTTGCTAAATCAGCCATTAATTCTTATGGTAAAATCTGTACACTGGCAAGCAGGATTTGACTTAACTATCAGTGATGCTGTAGTACCACTGATGAGCTTTAATTTCATGGAAAATTGGCCCGCCAATATAGTACGCTCGCTCATTATAGGGCGGTTAACTCTACTTTTGGGTTTTCTAGTATTTGGCCATAGTGCTTAACCGAGCTATGTGGCAATTATTTCCAAAGCTCCGATAATCACGGGAACAATTGCCGTATTTTTAAAACTTTCTTCTTCTTCTTCTTCTTCTTCTTCTTCTTCTTCTTCTTCTTCTTCTTCTTCTTCTTCTTATTATTATTATTATTATTATTATTATTATTATTATTATTATTATTATTATTATTATTATTATTATTATTGGAAGCGGCGAGTTAGCAGAATCGTTAGCACGCCGGGCGAAATGCTTAGCGGTATTTCGTCTGCTGTTAGGTTTTGAGTTCGAATTCCGGCGAGGTCGACTTTGCCTTTCATCCTTTTGGGGTCGATAAGATTAGTACCAGTTATGTATTGGAGTAGATGTAATCGACTTAATCCCTTCTCAAACATTGCTGGGATTTTTCTCTATCTATTTCTTTTGCATTATTATTATTATTATTATTATTATTATTATTATTATTATTATTATTATTATTATTATTATTATTATTATGAGAGCAATACATGCCATCAAATTTCCACATGAGTACAAATATACGAAGCCAATATATCCATCATGGTAACCCGTCTAATAAGAGTACACCAGGCACATGCTTCACAACCATATGTGAGCGATATGGTGATCTTATATCAAAACAAACAGTGCATGACCTTGCAGGTGGGACCCAGTTAGAATTTTCTTTATGTTCCTGAGTAAGGTTTGTTTAAGGAAGATAAACAAAGCACCCATGTTTCCAGAGGTGAATTATTCAACTCGCAAAGAATTCTTCTCAACACATGGCTTTGATGCTCTCCCACTACTTCTGCTCGTGATCAGAGATGCACATATCGTCAATCACTAAGGAACATATTCAACTGGTTAACGTCAAACAACTGACAAGCAGAATATTTGCCGTTGCCCATCTTTTATACTAAGGCAAAACAATGTACATGATACCACTTACAAAACAAGGTACATGATACCCATTATTATTATTATTATTATTATTATTATTATTATTATTTTTATTTTCTACTCTACGAAATTTGGGGGGAGGGGCTAGTCCATTAGATCAACTCCAGTACGCAACTGGTACTTAATTTCTCGACCCCGAAAGGATGAAAGGCAAAGTCGACCTCGATGGAATTTGAACTCAGAACGTAAAGACAGACGAAATACCGCTAAACATTTCGTCCGGCGTGCTAACGTTTCTGCCAGCTTGCCGCCTTAATTTATTATTATTATTATTATTATTATTATTATTATTATTATTATTATTATTATTATTATTATTATTATTATTTTTATTATTATTATTATTATTATCATTATTATTATTATTATTATTATTATTATTATTATTTTTATATTACAGGAGTCTGCGGTGACCAAATTCTTGCTCACATCGTTCCTGCTTATCCTTCCTTACCCGGGTCGTGGCCGTGGCAAGTTAGCATCCAATGGTTCAACGATTTTGGTGTCTATGAACATATCTGCGGTGGAACACTCATTACTGACCAATGGATCCTAACAGCAAGTCATTGTGTAACTGAGTAACTATGCAACGCCATTCACCTTGACCACTATCACCACCAATACCACCACCGTCGTCACCGTAGTCATCATCATCAACATCACCACTACTACCATCACTACCATTGCCAAAATTGCCACTGCACCCTCATTTTCATAGTCGTTGCCGTCGTTGTCATCACCGCCGTCACTACCACTACCACTACAACTCCCATCCTTTCATCATCATCCTCACCATAGTCTTCACCAACACCAACATCATCATCAACACCATCACCACCATCATGATTACCCACATACCATAGAGTGTGTGGGTAAATAAGTTGATCTCGTTTGTGTTGTCGTTGTTTAGCCCCAGGCATTGGAGCAGGCATTCGGCCAAAGGCTTTACAGCCGTACCTATCTTCTCTTTCTAAATTTATCTAAGACTACATAATCTAATGTGTCTTCCCTACCCTTTCCTCTTTAGGAAGGTAGAGTGAGATTTGAAGGGAAAATTGGCTGGTATTTCTAACAGATCAAACGACCACATAGAAGCAGCTTTATTGATTCATGGACTCAACAAATAAGTCGATGAGTTAGTATTATTATTGTTGTTTGATCCTTTCACCCTATCGGGGTCGATAAAATAAGTACCAGTTAAGTTGAACCCAGGGGTCAGTCTGACTTATCTCCTACCCGAAATTGCTGGCCTTGTGCGAAAATTTTAAATCATTACTATCGCTGTTTGATGAAACTAAGCTACTTGTGATCGGAGGCGTTCCAGCTGGAACCATCTAGTTTTGGGGGATTTTTTTTTTTACATATATTTTATTTTTATAGTGAATCTAGCTTTATATTATTCAATGTATCCTTCTATATTTGAAATAGTAGATTGTGATTTGATAGAGATTTAGCTGCAATTTCACGCCGGATCAACTCCCCACAGCTTTTCTCTTTTATCATTTAACTCGTTCAGTCATAGAACTGCAGCCATGATGGAGCACCACATTGGTAACTTTTGCTAAATCACAAAACAACCGGGCCATAAAGAAAGCGGTGTCGTAGTGGGGACAAACACGAAAACAAAGACACACACACACATACACACAAGGAGTGCGTTGCGTTACATAGGTATGTCCATAGTTAAATAGAAAAGATTGACGTTTGTTATGTTTTCGTGAAATTTTTCCTCCCTGTAAAGTGTTCTTTCTATTCAACTCTCTCAATTTTGGGAAAGGGGCTAAGTCGATTATATCGACTCCATTGCTCAACTGGTGCTTATCTTATGGACCCCGAAAGGATAAAATGCAAAGAGGACCACGGTGGAATTTGAACTCAGGATGTAAAGGCAGACGAAATGCTGCTAAGCATTTTCTCCGGCGTGCTAACAATTCTGCCAGCACGCCGCTCTAGTTCCGCACTATATACTCTTTTACTCTCTCTCTTTTACTTGTTTCAGTCATTTGACTGTGGCCATGCTGGAGCACCGCCTTTAATCGAGCAAATCGACCCCAGGACTTATTCTTTGTAAGCCTAGTACTTATTCTATCGGTCTCTTTTACCAAACTGCTAAGTTACGGGTACATAAACACACCAGCATCGGGTCTCAAGCAATGCTAGGGGGACAAACACAGACACACAAACACACACACACACACACACACACGCACACGCACACACACACACACATATATATACACATATATACGACGGGCTTCTTTCAGTTTCCGTCTACCAAATCCATTCACCAGGTTTTGGTCGGCCAGAGGCTATAGTAGAAGACACTTGCCCAAGGTGCAACGCAGTGGGACTGAACCCGGAACCATGTGGTTCGTAAGCAAGCTACTTACCACACAGCCACTCCTACGCTATATATTGACAATTGTTAATATCTTTCAATTATCGTTGTTGATATTGTTGCTTTGTTGTAATGTCCCGATTCGGCATGGATTCAATAGATCTATGATCAAAAGTTTTATGGTCCAATCTGTCCATTTTTAGAAAAGAATAGTTGAATGACTTTGAAGGGAATTTGTTTGGTGTTTCTAGTACATCGAACGACCACATAGATGCTCCAATGTTCGGTTGACAGATTGTTTAGTCAAATATGTTCTTGTCGATATTTTACTGCCGGTTCTGGAAGAGAGGCACAGCGACCGTGGCCTTCACACGCCAGCCTAGACAAATCAGATTGATACTATTAATGTTCCTCTTGAACACTATTCTAGAAGGACGGCGCCTTGAGAGGGAAGGACCCGGCGTAGTGATTACAGAAAAATATTATAAACTGTTGTCAACAATAGGCGCAGAAATGGCTGTATTGTTAAGAAGCTAGTTTTACAACCATGTGGTTCTAGATTGAGACCCACTGCGTGGCACTTTGGGTTAATGTCTTCTTCTATAGACCAAGGTCAACCAATGCTCTTGAGAGTAAATTTGATAGTCGAAAACTGTAGAAGCCTGCCATATATATATATGTGTGTATATGCCTTTGTTTTCCCTTCCTATCATTTGACAACCAGTGTTGGTTTGTATACGTCTCCGCAACTTAGCAGTTCGAGACCCTGAGGCTCTTCGTCCATCACTTCAAATTTCCTTAAAACTTCTTTTCTTCAGTCCAGAAGAGCCATTTAATTCAGAAAATCCTCACAACTCGTTGGGAGGATGGCTGGTGTAGCATTGAATTCAACCCCGCATTTTTCCACGTACAGATCTCAAACCACCATTCAATCATAGTTTGATCATGTGTGCAACCGATATTTTATTTAATGAACGGCTGTTGTTCAAATACTCGTCTAGAACTTTCCATGAACACAGCCTATAAATACAGTCAATAAAACCGCCAATTTTTCAGAATGTCGTGACACCTGAACCGGTATGATGTTCTCCACTCTCACCAATTTCAGAATGTCTTGGTTCGGATTTGAATTACACCCTCTATATAGCTGTTCTCATAGTTGCACATTCAATCGAGGATAATCGAAGATATGTCACAGCACCTGAATAGTTATTTCATATCTAAAAACCAACCCAAGTGTTAAATTTCGACCAGACATTTTCTTTGCGTGTTACATTACACTGTACATCTTACTGTTTCCCTTAATTTTGTTACAGTCACATTGAATATAATAGCGATAATATGTATGTATGTATGTATGTATGTATGTATGTATGTATGTATGTATTATGTATATATGTATGTATGCATGCATGTATGTATGCATGTGTGTATATAGTTTTGTGTGTTTTCGTGTTTAGCTTGTTCCCCACCAAAATATGATAACCGATGTTAGTCTGTTTACTTTCCCGTAACTTAGCGGTTCTGCATAAGAGGCCGATAGTATAGATACCAGGCTTCAAACAAAGATCAGAACCGGGGTCGAATCGTTCGACTAAAACCCTTGAAGGTCGTGCTCTAGCATGGCCGCAATACAATGACTGAAACAAGAAGATTAAAGAAGACTACCACTTATTATAATAATGGATTTTTACACCCACACTTTGGTATAATACTTAGCAATTTTCTATTACTGCCACTGTTTACAGTGGATATATTACACTACCTTGTGTTATATGTATGGCCGCCACTCGTGAGTGTAACGTGGTAGCTTGTACTTCATTTTCGTTTGTTACTTTAGATGATAAGATAGTCGAGAGCAGATACAGACACTCTCTATTGTCCCACTCTTGAATCAGTGGAACGTTAAGGATGCAATAGGTGGAGGGAAAGGAGTGCATCACCAATACCAAATTGGTATTTTTGTTTATCGACCCCGAAAGAATGAAATGAAAGAGTGAACCTCAGTGCGATTTTAACTCAGAGAGCAAAAAGCCGAAACAAATAATCCAACACATTCTTTCAGGCTCTCGGACGACTCAGTCATTCCATCGTCTTCCTGTGATATAACTCTCATCAAATAATACCGCTCTAACTGCTTACATATAACAGCATTTATTACATTTAAGCTATTGTTTATAATGGTAAATTCCTCTATACAAAAATATCTTCTTCAAATGTAGAACTAGATAACTTCAAGGTTATACATTTTAATCCTGAACGCAAGGTAACGAAGAGTAGAGGTTATGAACCTTTGATTGCTGTTTTGGCTAATTCTCCGATACCCAATACATTCGTTTACCTGTGGCGCTAAAATATAACAACATAAACAACATTAATCCTCATTGTTCTATGATAAAAATTTTCATTTTCAAATATAAATTGTTGTCTTATTTGTTCTTTTCCAGTTATAAAATCGCAGATCTTCGAATTGTCCTTGGTGCTTACAATTTTTCGAATCCATTGTCATCCGAAATCGAGAGAAGAGTAAAAGAAAGTTTCATCGTATGTACAAAACTACTTTTCTAGCAGCCAAAATTTCTTCCCCGCAAAGACGGTGATCTGGCAGAATCGTTAGCACGCCGAGCAAAATGCTAAACGGTATTTCATTCGCCCTTGCGTTCTGAGTTCGAATTCCGCTATGGTCGACCTTTTGATTTTCATCCTTTCGGGATCGATAAAATAAATATCATTTAAACATTGGGGTTGATGTAATCGACTTACAAAAGATTCATGGACTTACAAAAGATTAAAAAAGTAACTAAACACATATATATACACACATACATACATACATACATCCATGCATACATACATTCATATACATATATATATATATCGTATGTATGTTTGTGTATATACATCTATATCTATACTATATATAAAACAGAGATGTGTGTGTAATCGCTTTTCACGTGAAATTGACTTCACCAAATGCTTCCATACTTGTAATGCATGAATAATTTGACCTCAGATAAATCTTAGGCTCTTCATTTGATTTTTTAAATTAAAAATAAATAATATTGCTTTATATTTAAGATTCACTTTTTTAAAAAGGTTCCTCAATGTCAACTTCCGGTATTGACGTAACAACTGCAAAAAGCTTCACTTTCTATTTTGTGTGTGAGTGTGTGTATGAGGGAGAGAGAGAGAGAGTAAATACTACATACACACCGCTCTCTCACTCTGTCTCACACACATACACACGCACACACACACACCTTGACTCACTCACACTCTGTCTCTTACAAACACACATACATAAATGTATACAAACATATTTACAAAGACACACGTGTGTATGCGCGCGCGTGCGTGTTTGTAAGAGACAGAGTGTGAGTGAGTCAAGGGCTGTGTTGTCATATTCATACATCCAAAGATGTATGTATATTTATGCATGTACGTATACATGACAACAAACCTCTCTCTCACTCACACTCTGTCTCTTACAAACACACACATACATAAATGTATACAAACATATT
>NC_068991.1:60282642-60285142 GCF_001194135.2 Octopus bimaculoides
AAATAATATATATATACATTTATTTATTTATACCGACAAACATAGCTGTGTGGTAAGTAGCTTGCTTACCAACTACTACATGGTTCCGAGTTCAGTGCCACTGCGTAGCACCTTGGGCAAGTGCCTTCTACTATAGCCACGAGCCGAACAAGGCTTTGTGAGTGGATTTAGGAGGCTGAAGCTAAAAGAAGCCCGTCTATGTGTGTGTGTATGTGTGTGTGTGTGTGTGTGTGTCTTTGTGTGTGTGTGTGTGTGTGTGTGTGTGTGTCTTTGTGTCTGTGTGTGTGTGTGTATGTGTCTTTGTGTCTGTGTTTGTATCTCCACCATCACTTCACCAGTGATGTTGGTGTGTTTACGTCTCCGTAACTTAGCAGTTCGGCAAAAAAGATCGATAGAATAAGTACTAGGCTTAGAGAAAATATGCCCTAGAGTTGATTTCTTCGACTAAAACCCCTTTAAGGCGTTGCTCAAGCATGCCCGCTGTCAAATGACTGAAACAAGTAAAAGAATAAAAGAAAATCAGACAAATGTGTCTTCTGGTATTGCTGCAATTATTGTTTCATTAGGAATCTTTGTTTTGATAGAAGCAAAATATAATTGGAATTTGTAATATGTTAAATAACTCCCAACTCATTTGGTCACCAAATAAACAAGTGAATAGTAACTTGTTAATCAATGACCAGATCATCAACGAGAGAAATATCTAATCAGAGTTACTAATATTTAAGAAATTTAAAGCTTGTATGTCTCCCACTTACCAATCTAACGAGTAGAATATAGTCGTAAATATAGGCTTAAAGGCACTAATATCCTAAAGAAGTCATTAAGCCTAGTGACTGCACCTACAGAGGAATGTAGCTGCAGCATTTACTTGAATAAAGCAGATAGTAGGCGCAAGTGTAACATTTGTCTCAAACAAAATATGCTTAAAGCAGCTGCCAAGACGGCTCAAAAAGCAAAAACAAAAAAAGAATTTTTTAATGATAATAATAAGTATTAATGAACTCTATTACTTTAAAGTCTTTGGAATAAACGCCGCTAAGCATTTTGCCCGCCGTGCTAACGATTCTTATTTCTTTATTGCCCACAAGATGTTAAACGTAGAGGGGACAAACAAAGGGACTAAGTCGATTATATCGACCCCTGTGCGTAACTGATACTTAATTTATCGACTCCGAAAGGCAAAGTCGACCTCGGCGGAATTTGAACTCAGAACGTAACGGCAGACGAAATACTGCGAAGCATTTCGCCCGGCGTGCTAATGATTCTACCAGCTCGCCACCTTTGGGTAGCTTAGAACAATAAAATATATATATAGATTAATAAAGTTCAGAAAGACTATTTCGGAACTAATAGAACATTGGCATCACTTAACGGAGATCCAAATAATTACAATACAGAGAGAATAAATTAGAACAAAACCGTTGAGTTAAGTTCTCTGCGGAATTCTGGAGGATAGGGTGGGAAAACAGGGATGGGGGTAAAAGGAAAATAAATAATAGAAGCAAAATGAGATAAATCAAGTAGAGTGAAAAAACTTGTCTGTGGGTTGACAGGAAGACAGTAATGGTATAAAGAATTAATTAATGACTAACCTATTATAGGCACAAGGCCTGAAATTTGGGGGTGGGGTAGAGTCGATTACATTGATCCAAGTAAAGAACTGGTACTTACTTTATCGATTCCGAAAGAATGAAAAGTAAAATCGAACGCTGCGAAATTTGAACTCAGAACGTGAAGATTGACAAAACGCCGCTAGGTATTTGCCCAGCGTGCTAACAAGTCTGCCAGCTCGCCACCTTTGGGTAGCTACGAATAATAAAACATATATATACTTTTCTATTCTAGGCACAAGGCACGAAATTTTGGGGGAGTGGGGCAGTCGATTAGATCGACCCCAGTACGCAACTGGTGCTTAATTTATCGAATCCAAAACGATGAAAGGCGGAATTTGAACTCAGAACGTAAAGATATATATATAGGTAATTCACTGTGTTAGCTTGAAGATATAAATTTATGAATTTATGAGTTTATGTAGGTTGATTAATGGAGTATGTAAAAAATTTTCAGTTGACAAAGAAAAGCAGAACCGATAAACGCGATAAATAAGCCATCTTATCGTTTATTTCGACTAAATTGTCCTAAATTATTAAGAATAAAGTAAATCAATTAAAATCATGCAAGTACAGTAGATAGATTAAACATTACCAAGTGGTTAAAATCGTTGGGATTAATAAGTTGTTAAAAGAGTTCATAAAACTTATGAGTTATAGACTCTATGTGCTAGTTAAGAGAGTTTATAGGGACATAACTACACAAGGGAAGAGGATGCAGTTTTTATAAAGATATCCCAAAGCTAGAAGTAAATTTTAAAAATTATTACATTAAATACTCTAAATGATACAAATATATATTACAGCCATCAGTATCTGTTGTTAGAACTAATGACAGGTAAGAGCAATTTGAATATGATATTACAACTATAATAGTATTAAGGCAC
>NC_068991.1:60291856-60293339 GCF_001194135.2 Octopus bimaculoides
ATATATATATTTAAACAAACATACACACATATATACATATATAAACATTTATATACGCTTATATATATATATATATATATATATATATATATATACTTTCAGACACTGGTGACCCGAATGTGTTAAATGAATTGAAAGTAACCATCACCGACAGGAACTCCTGTAATTCAAGTTGGCAAGGATTAATTCTATCCAGTCATATCTGTATCGGAAATGGTGTGACTGGAGCATGCGCTGTAAGTAAGATAATGCATTGCCTTCATTTGACTTCGTTCTTTCTGTACTTTGTTTCTTTGTATGTTTTCTTTTCTAGCATTACGCTTGTGTAACCATAAGATCCAGAAATCTTAAAAGGGAAGTCAAAATGTATCTTCCACTTGTTTCAGTCATTGGACTCCGGACATACTGGAGCTATGGCTTGAAGTGTGTTAAGAGAACAAATCGCCCCAATACGCGCCGGTCGCTCCGATTTGAATTCAAATTCCACCGAGGTCTACTTTACCTTTCATCTTTCCGGGATCGATAAAATAAGTTCCAGTTGAACACTGCGGTCGATGAAATTGATTCATTCCCTCCCCCAAAATTGCTGCCCTTGTGGCAAAATTTGAAACCATTATTATTATTATTATTATTATTATTATTATTATTATTATTATTGTTATTATGGTTATTATTACTGACCGAGGTCGACTTTACCTTTCATCCTTTCGGAGTCGGTAAAATAAGTACCAGTTGAACACTGCGGTCGATGTAATCTACTCATTCCCTTTCCCCATAATGGCTGCCTTTGTGGCAAAACTGGAAATCATTATTATTATGACATCAACGTAAAGCTGGGGTAAAATATACAAAGCCCAGTATACCCATAGCTTGATAAGTGTTCATACATCACAACCATATGTGCACGACACAGTGATCTCATATTATGATAAATAACGCATAACCTTACAGGTGGGGCCCAACTAGATTTTCTTCAGGTCGAGTAGCCCATTCTGCTCAAAAGGTCCCTGAATAACGGTTGTTTAAGGATATATTCAAAGGTGAATTAACCAAACCCCAAAGAATTCCTCTAAACACATGGCTATGATGCTCCCCCCACTACTTCTGCTCGTGATCAGAAATGCACATATCATCATCCACTAAGGGACATGCTCAACTGGTTAAGGTCAAACAATTATTATTATTTGGTCAAATTATTATAAGGTCATATAATTATTATTATTATTGACCGAGGTCGACTTTACCTTTCATCCTTTCGGGGTCAATGAAATAAGAACCAGTTGAACACTGAGGTCGATGTAATCGACTCACCCCCATCTCCCCCAAGCTGCCCTTGTGGCAAACATTTGAAATGAAAATAATCATTATTAATTGATAAATTAATTAATTAAGGCGGCTGGCTGGTATAATCGTGATCACGCCGGAGA
This sequence comes from Octopus bimaculoides, assembly GCF_001194135.2. Lineage (NCBI taxonomy): Eukaryota > Metazoa > Mollusca > Cephalopoda > Octopoda > Octopodidae > Octopus > Octopus bimaculoides. Next base: position 60,293,284 of record NC_068991.1, read on the forward strand.
AAATTCATAGCAGAAAGAATTATTATTACTTATACTAATTTTAAAGAAAGCGAGCC
>NC_068991.1:60295675-60297498 GCF_001194135.2 Octopus bimaculoides
CACACACACGCACACACATATATACATATACATACATATATATACATATAAATACATACATAATATAAATAAAATATATATATATGCATATATACATATATGTATATATATGCATATATGAGTATAGGACGTTACAAAACGTAAACACCATGAAAGACGAAGGTGAACTTGGGTATGCGATTCTCTACATTCTGTGTTCAAATCCTACCTGCTTGAAGAAGACAACGGAAAACTACTCCAATATTATTTCCAAGTTTAGTCATGGTTGCCGAGGTTCCAGTAATCTACTTAACGATGGTAGAGGGGAAATGGGGCCTCCCAGATTGCATAGATAGTACTGGAGAAGGTCCACATTCGCAGGACTTTCCAAAGGGCAGACCACCTTGTGTGTGTGTGTGTGTGTGTGCGTGTGTGTTTGTGTGTGTGTATTTGTGTGTGTCTTAGTGTTTGTTTTTTCCCCACCCCTTAACAATCGGTGTTGGTTTGTTTGCGTAACTTAGCGATTCAGCATTAGAGATACCAATAGAATTGGTATCAAACTTTAAAAAAAAGAAAACAAGAGTTCCGGAGTCGATTTATTCGACAAAACCCCCTCAAATCGGTGCGCCAGCATAGCCGCAGTTCAAAGGCTGAAACCAGTAAAAGAGAAAAAAAGTGTTTTGTTCAACTGTGTGAACGGTATTTGATGGTTCCATCGTACTGAAACGAAAGAAATTCAGAAAGAAACTAAACTATATTTTACTTGTTGCGGTCATTGGACTGCAGCAATGCTGGGGCCATTCTGTGGCACCACCTCGAAGAGTTTGATCGAGCCAATCAGTATTCATTCTTTTGAAGTCTGGTACTTATTCCAATAGAATCTTTTGCTGAACCACTAAGTTACGTGTGTGAGTGCGTATTTGTGCGTTTTTCTGTTTGCTTCCCCACCACCACCACTCGTCAATAGGCGTTGGTTTGTTTACATTCGGCAATACCAGCTTTTAAAAAAAGGTGCGAGTGTTGAATTGTTCGACTAAACCCGTCAAGGCGGTGTCTCAGCATGGCCGAAGTCCAATGACTAAAACAAATAAGATAATAAAAAGAAGAAAGAAAAAACTCGAGACTACGAAGGAGCCTCGGTGAGGCAATTCAGCCAACCACAAATAGCAACCGAACTTCGATCAACCACAACTACGATTTTACAAGAATACATTGGAAAAAGTGGTTCGGAGCGCAGATTTCTGCACGAATATAACGTGTTGGTTATGGCTAGAACGGCTATCTTAAGGCCACTCTTGGTGTAAACAACAACAAAATCAACATAATTATCGGTAATGACCTTAATCTGCTAAACCTGTTTTCGACAGGTTTCATTGTATATTTAGTAGCTGCTTTTGCCGAACGAGTTGTTCGTTGTTATTGCTGGTGTTGCTACTGTTGTATATATATATATATAACTGTATATTTGTGTGTGTGTGTGTGTATTTAAAAATACTACTATGATCTGGTTGATAATAACTTTGAAGCACAGCAGTAGTAGTAATGGCTTCTTGGAGCTAATTCACGGCAGCTTTCGTCCTAATTTTGGGACTGCCATGTTGGCTTGGCGATAACTATTAATTTCCAGTACCGCTGCCGTAGTCTCCTTTAGAGAGACTTAGAAATATTAATAACTCTATTTCTGAAAACCAGTGGATAGATTCCACTGAAATTAGATAAATAACCTTCGAGCAGATAGTCAGCAGCGCCGCCTGGCTAAGGCTTGGCTACTCTGCATTGACAAGGGGCAACACCCTGAAACTAGTCTAGTCTGCAGATGCCAAACCAGCAGGGGGACACTGCTG
>NC_068991.1:60299526-60300284 GCF_001194135.2 Octopus bimaculoides
CAATGCCCTGCCAAAACATTTGAGAGACATGCAAGACATGGATACGGACGTCTTTAAGACAAAACTTGACACTTTCCTCTCCACGGTACCAGACGAACCAATGGCTCGTAATGAGACGCAGTTTAGGGCAGCTATGTCAAATTCTCTTATACACCAGATGTGCCATCAAAACTCTTGATTGGACCATGTCAGGTGGGGGAGAAGAGCCATGCGAGGAACGTGAAAATAACGGTGGTGCACCAGCATGACCGCAGCCACTTGGCTGAAACACATAAATAAATAAATAAATAAATAAATATGAGGACAGGACATCACCAACTGTGTAAACAACATGCAGTACGAAAACATGTTAAATACGCTAACAACGCTATCTTTTCTCTTTTCAAAGAAAATTTTTCTTACGGCGTTCACTACTTTCTTCTCGTTCTGCTCTAACGACCTTCCATGTTTGTTTTCGTTTGGTTTTCTTGTATGTCTCCACTGTCCTGCTTTTGTTCCCAACTTTGACCCTCCATAAGTCCTAAATTATATTTTTGAATTTATGGGAGCACCTCTCCTTGAAGACTCATATTGTCATTGAATGCTCGAAATGAGAAGTAGATAGACAACTGATGAAGGATCGTTTTCTATGTCTACTTGCCCCGTTTTCCATTTTTTTCACTAGTTGTTTGTATTTCACGTTTGTTTTCGTACTTCATGTTGTTTACACAGTTGGTAACGTCCTGTCCCCATATTTGCTTATATATGTATATATATAT
>NC_068991.1:60300718-60302373 GCF_001194135.2 Octopus bimaculoides
AAATGAATTATAGTGCAATTCAAAAGCCAAGGAAAAAAAATCAACTGATTCTCGTCCCGGCCGAACTGGGCACTCGGAAAGGAAGCTTCGCTGTTTGAAGAGTCCTGTGGAAAACGAACCCCGTTCGAAAGCTTCTGACATTGCAAAACAGATAGAAATTAGTCCAAAAACGTGTGTTACATATCTGCATATGCTTGGGTATTATGGACGAGCAGCTAGAAGAAAACCTTTCCTTCAACCAATTAATATTACGAAAAGAAAGAAATGGGCTAAGGAGGTGTCAGAAAAATCCAGTTCATTTTGGGATAGAGTGATTTTCTCAGATGAATCCAGATTTGCATTATTCTCAGACAGTGGACGTGTTTGAGTCTGTAGGCTTCCCAATCAAGAATTTGATTTGAAACGACTCCAACCAACTGTGGAACATGGCAGTATCTCTGTAATGGTATGAGCTTTCACCAGCAATGGTCGTTTTTGAACTGATTGAATGTGTTGGAAGCATAAACTCTGAAAAAGACATCGAAATACTTAAGCAAGGACTAATTCCGATGTGTTCACACGATAACATAGCGAAAAATTAGTTTTTATTCATGGAAGATGGGGCTCCATGCCACACAGCGAAAAGGAATCAACAATGGCTGACTGAAAATGGGATCAAAAAGCTTCTTTGGCCGAGCCAATCTTCTGATATGAACCCAATTGAAAATTTTTGGAGCATACTAGATAGAACTATACGAAAAACTCGACAGAAACCTAAATATAAAGATGAATTGTTTCAACTGTTTCTTGAAAAGAGACAATCACAAAGCTCATCAGTTCAATGCCAAAAAGAGTTTCTGTATTAAAAACTGCAAAGAGAATGTCAGCTAAATACTAAAGTATGTAGTCCTACCTATCGATTATATTTCAAATGTTCGCTTTGCGTATTAAATAAGAGATTTTGAAAATTAAAGGTGTCTATATACTTTCTGCATGTAAAGCGTGGAAACTATTCGTAAGCTTGTGTTTTGCTCATAGCAGCGTCATTGGGTCAAGACAAAAATCAGTCTTTCGTTAGCTCACTATCTGTATGTTGAGGGTAAGGATGTTGAAGTTGTTGAGCGCTTCACTTTTCTTCGCAGCGAGAACCATGACAACATTTGCTCCAAGTCTGAAGTCTTAAAATGACTTAGGTGTGCTAGGTTAATTGTGGACTCACTGGACACATACATACATACATACATACATACATACATACATACATACATACATAGGTACCAAATTCAGTATAAACCGTAGATCCAGTCCAGGGTTAATTACAGGCGTGGTGTATGTATAAAAGAAGATAAGTAAGGTTTAAAATTTATAGCAGCTGTTTCTGTAACATTCTATCGATGCATTCTTACATTACACCATAGCAAAAACCCAACACCTTCAGGTAAAAGTTTAAAGACACATGAACTGGCAAAGTGAAACTAGAAAATGTCCTATTTACCAACTAACTTGAATTTGTTTGTCAATTTGGTTGGTAAATAGGTTATTATCTAAGAATGTACCAATGAAATGTTACCAAAACAGTTGTAGTAGATTTTAAACCCTACTTGAGTTCTTCTTTGTTATATATATATGTGTGTGTGTGTGTGTGTGTGTGTGTGTGTGCATATATGTATATATAT
>NC_068991.1:60302419-60314554 GCF_001194135.2 Octopus bimaculoides
TATATATATATATATATATATATATATATATATATATATATATATATATACACAGATAGATAGATAGATAGATATCCATACACACATACACATACATACACATAATGGGGTAGGCCTTTTCTGTGTCAACGTTTGTGGCTGAATAGGTCTGCCTTCGAAAATCAAACACGACCACCCTGCTCATAAAAATAAAAGACTCGCGGGCCCTTCTCGGAGAGAGGGTTCACGTCTTCGTATATCTACTGGCACAGTTCAACTCAGAATATGCGTCCCTATTCTTCTCGAATTCTTAAGCACCAGTAGCAACGATATTCGTACACATAGTTAAACGCGCGTGCAAACACCTACATATATATAAATTTACGTACACTCTCACACAGGTATAGATATATGTACACACACTTTGTGTGTGTGTGTGTACAATATTTGAGTAAAAGAATAAATGAATATATGATTCATACTGCTATTCGAAATGGCCACCAGACGTACAATAAAGTGGAAGTGTCAGAGAAGATGATATTCACACGTGAGAAAATACCTTGAGAGAAGTTCAGGTACAAAATTGTTATATATATTAGACCCTACCTTAATATTGCGTGGACTAAATTTTCTTTTGTCAGGCCTCTTATATGTAGGTATCAGGATTTATATTTTCGAAGCGAAATTAACTTGTATTTGTTAGGTTAGTTAATGTTGTTTACGGCATAACAGGCCTCCGATACGAGAGTATTAGTAATTATATGTTACAAAGGGAAATAACTTATATACTTTATAAAAGTTAATGTTATTAAGGATATTATTAGTTGCATTTAATTTTAAAAGGTGGAGTCCACCCCATTATGTAAGTATTATGGCTAAAAGCTTTGATCCGGTTATAAGAGCTGTGAACTGAACTGCCAGGCATTGCTCCAGTGCATGACAGCTCTCAGCATTAATGATATTATACCAGGTAATGTCCATTGGATAAGTCAGAACCGCGTTAAATAGTTTCTGATGGCTAATTGTGTCACTCTACTTTGAGCCTGATATAGTAGTTTATATGACACCAAAGAGAGCAAGTTTTAAAATCCTAGGTTCTATAAATACTACAACAAAAGAAAAAATATTTACGTAACTGAAAGTGAATACAATAGCGTTGTTAACAAAGGTGGAAAGGGAAGCGTAACTGTTTGTGCTGTGAAGTTTTATTATGTCATATGATATTTATAAGCAATGAATGCAACGTGATAGGGCGATGGTTGTAAGCAACAAGTTCGCTATTAATAATGGTTTATCGTTTATCTGCAAGGCTTGTAACGCAGTATGTGCAATACATTGTAGAGAGTGTGGCGTAACGCAATATGTGCAATACATTGTACAGAGTGTGGCGTGCAATATGTAGGACAAACTACAAAATAGATATGGATAAATGCATTTGTAAACATTTTAAAGAACATAGTTCTGGGTTTGAAAATTTTAAAGTACAATTTACTGATAAAGTAGCGGATAAAAGCAAAACAATAATTAAAAATATATCAGACAAATGCTTCTGAAGAAGGAAACATTTTTAGACTAGAGCACTGTGTAGTATTTATTATCCACTATGGTGAATGATAGGGTTTTAGGGTTCTGGAAATGTATCGGGTGAAAGTATTTTTCACAGCCCATATTAAGAAGACAACCTAACCACGATAGAAGATTAAATAAGACAACAAATTTAGGTGATTTTGTTCCCTTTTTCATATTTAAAATCTATTGGAAAGATTTAAAAGGACACAGCAGATGTTAGGCATTTCTTATCAATAGTTTTATGCAGTTAGCTATTTAAAGCACCAGAAAGAACCCACACAGTCTAGGCAGAATACATGGTAAAACTTTTCATTAGTAAATCCATTGCTGAGATTTATTTGAGTCTAATCTTAATAGAAAGAAGTCGCATGGTCTTTTGTTGGTCAATGTTAAGAGTACAAATATATGCAGTAGCTTTAAACGCTGCCGTTCTGTAGGCGACAGATTGTTTAATTACAGCAGGTTTTTGTTGAGCATTAACTTGGAAAGTTTAAGAAAGTTTTGCTTTGGAACTTGCAATTGAGGTAAGTCCAAATTCTGTTACAGTGGGGTTGGGCATATTTATATGTTGGTTCTAAATATTATTAACGATTATTTGCATATTTATTCTTAAAGTGTTCAGGTAAGTTCTGATGCAAAATATGTAAGTTCCTATAGTGTACGTCATAGGAAAATAAATTCTCCCTTTTACTATAACAGTCTATTCAAAACACTTGGCTCACTGACGCACTTGGCCCTGCAACACAAGTGTCTTGGACTTTTAAGCTGATTTATACTTTCAGAGAACAAATTATTTGCTGACCAGTGCGTATATCTCCAACCGATAAAATATTGATATAATAACGATATTAAAATATTGTAAATGAGAATTCGAGAAGGATAATCGGGAAGGGTACTGGTTAGTATAGATAGAGGAGATTATCTTAAGCTGGAATACCGATTTTATAGTTTGGTTAAGACTTAAATAAAAGGTTAGAGAGGAGAATTTTGAAAACTGGTGAAAGAGAGTAACCGGTTTATCACTGAGACAAACAAGGAGCATGAACAGGATGATAGAAAAAGAGTCAGGCTTTATTAAGCAAGAAGTTTAGAAATATATTAATACATTGCAAAATAAATGCCTTTTAGTAGCAGCGAATAAGGCTGCGGAAATTTTGAAATTTATTTGTAAAAAATATTAATTGGTTTAGGTAACGAATTAGGATTAAGAAATGACTTCAACTTTAAAGCTAATTGTACTTATATAGTAGTATAAACAATTCAATAAGAAAATTAATTCCTGACTTTGGAATACTGAGTGGTTTCAGCGTACAAGAGAAGGACAACATTATTCCAAAGTTTTTTTTTATTCCAGCAATGAATAAATTTCAATGTAAGAGTAGATTTATTGAGTGACAGAAAGTGCATCAATATACTACTATGTTACCAACAAAAATTGTTAGTCGTCCTTTACAAGGTATTACAAAAGGAATGTTTTGCAATTCAGGTGTTAGCTTGTTTTAGAGTATTAGGTCTTATACTGAAATTTTCAAGAAACTGAGAAATCTTAACGTAGTTCAGGCCATGCATGTATATGATTTCTTTTCACTATATACTAATCTAGAATTTTAAAAGATATAGAAGGTATATTTAAAATTATTGATATGGTGTTTAATAAGTTTATGAATATATTTCCATCGGAAATGTTGACTGATTTTTAAAAAATCAAAATGTAAGCTTAATGCTTTTCCTTGTTTAAATAAGAGCCAAATAATGGAGACGATTAGCCTTTATGCTTAATTACGCATATATTGCTTCAACAGAGAGATATTTAAATAAATTATGGATATTCCAATGGATGGTAATAGAAGTTGCATGCCACCAACTTCAAAGATGGTAATTACTTATTTCTTCCATGTTTCCTTTGAAGGAAATGCCAAAAGGCAACTATATACACACATACATACTTAATGTGCATATGTACATATTAGCAAACCATTAATTCCGGTGAATGCATTCACTCTTTGGCAGGTCTTATCTTTCATCCTGCAGAGTGTCCAAAATTACATTCTTCATCAAGCAAACCTGGTAGAGGTGCCACCTTAGTAACGATGATCTGACCATGCAATAAGTTGTATTGGGTTACATGTCTGTCTATCTATTGTGATCAGATATCTCACAAGCTATCTGATCACAATAGAATGACACACACACACACACACAATCATACATACTTGCATATATGTGGAGTCATTGCAACGGAATTTAAGAGGAGGATGAATAACTATCTTGGTCCCTTTACTAATATGTAAAAATTACATAACACATCACCAGCAAAATTAATCCGGCAATTAAAGGACAGTAATAAACTCACTCCATTTCCTTGTCCATTATACAGGAAGCTTTTTCCATATAGGGTAGGTAGGTTAGCTGTGATTTATGTTCTATGGAGGCAGTTGTGGTTTTAGGACGCAAATCTTGTCCAATTAATAAACGTAAAGAGCAACTGATCCGATGCATACATCAGATTATGAACATTTTTCTTCTGAATGCTAATACAGTTTGTCTCCGACTGGTCTTGGATTTGGGTAAACTACCTATAATATATTTCAACTAGGTCTGTACCTGAATCTCTTATTTCTACTTCGTTGCTTTTCCTCCTCTCGTTTGGCTAATATTTGATAGTACCGAGACCCCTATTGTAAAACTGCCAAAGAAACTTCATACAATAAGGCCACCTAGACCTACAAAACTGGGGCCGAAACAACTACAACACAATTTTATATATATAAATAGATGTGTATGTATGTGTGTGTGTGTGTGTGTGTGTGTGTGTGTGTGTGTGTGTGTGTGTGTGTGTGTGTGCGTGCGTGCGTGCGAGCGAGTTACATGCGTGTAATATCTTTATGTAAGCTAATGAAATTAAAATGAACTCAAGTCACATATGTTTATTTTACTTAGTATGCACTGTGCGATATATGTGCGAAGAGGTGTCTGTGTTTGTGTTTATGCTTACCAGTTTGAACTTGGACTGGGAGAGGTTTATATCCGAACGGTTGGGATGAATGTTTTAAAGTTCTTTTATCTACTATTTATGAACAGTATACTTAAGCATACCCTTCCTCTTTTTTCTACTTTTTGTTTTCTCTATTTTATCTCTAAGCCAACAATCCGTATCTGTCCCTCAAAGGAAATCATTCGCAATTAGTTGACAAATTCCTCATTGTTCTCTTAGACGCTTTCGCCTTTTTCCTCACCTTTCTCTGTTTATTTTTTCTTTTTCTACTTTGTTTACTGAGTAGGAAACGAGTTTTTTTTATTTATCTATATTTTCTCTCTGTGCTGTTCTCCTTCACTTCTTATGTATCTTTCAATCTTTCACATCAAGAATTTGGCATACCAAATACAAAAACAAAAATATCTTTCACCGTTCTGTTTACTAAGCGATTAGTTTTATAATCTAATTACAAATTTATTTTACTAGCTACTTAATTCTTTGACTGGTCAGTTGGTGCAGGTGTAGAGTACAGCCAATCGTCCACTTCATCTAATTGTAATAAGTAACTGAAAGAATGCAATAATAATAATAATAATAATAATAATAAACTATGATGATGATAGGGTTACTTTGTTTTCCACCAATCTCAGATTGATATTTGTAAACATGATTTATTTTCAATAAGTCTCTCAAAACACGACCTAAAATGTGATTTTCATACTATTCAAACTTGAAGAATAATCCTAATTCAAATGTTGAAAAACTTTTACACGAAAAAAAACTTTAATCCATGTCGCTGCTGTAAATTATTTCTTTAAACATTAGAAGCGAACCAAGCTGGATAGGATACATTCTAATGCTATAGCTTTTCACTACACATATTTTTTAGCACAAAAAAATACGCTTCAATTACACGTTTACAGAATCGCAAAACGTATTTATTAAAATAACATAATAATAATAATAATAATAATAATAATAATAATAATAATAATAATAATAATAATAGTAATAATAATAATAATAATAATAATAATTTTCATAGCTCACAGGCATTAGTTTTTTTGCTGTTTCCTTTTTTTCAAGCGCATAGCATTCCAGAAAATTGCATCATTAGATACAAGACTTGTTCCTTGACGTCACTAACGGAGATTTAGGTGCCGCTTGTATAACTTAAAGCAGAGGCAAACAACAACAACAACAACAACAATAATAATAATAATAATAATATTAATAATAATTGTGGTGATACAAGGATAAAACAAGTGCCACGGGTGTCACATTTATTTTTCGACCTTATAAAATCAAAAAGTTAATTTCACCAAGATTTTATATATAATTCTGGTTTTTGTATTCGGTAAAAAAAAAAATTGCTAGTGAAAATAAATAAATGGATAAAATAATACAAGGAAAATGCTTGTAAAGTATTCTATTATTATTGGAATTATCCTTTTCATTGATCCTGTGGCACTGGTTATCAGAGAAAGTAGTTGTGCACCATTAATTCTTTTTAACCGCTACAGATTACAGTTTCCTGTGTTTAGATATAGAGCAGAAATTAGAGAAACGTGTCAACGTTATGGAGGACATTGGTTGGAACAACGTTGCAGCTTAGCACCAGTGTTCAAAATTGAAATAGAATGTTGTCTCTTCAGTTCAAGAATTCCAGCTTCCCGCTGTAGGATGTCGATATGCGACAGAAAGGGAACACGACTGACTACTTGGGAAAATGGGCCGCCATACAAAGGTAAGGAAAAATTTCTTGCATCTTATAACTTCTGTCTTGTTTCACTCTTGGATTGAGGCCATGCTGGGGCGACGCCTTGAAGTGTTTAATTAAACAAATTGATCCCAGTATTTATTTTTTAAAGTTTGGCACTTACTCTATTGGTCTCTTTGTCGAACCACGGGAACATAAACAAACTATCACCGGTTGATAAGTGGTAATGGGAGACAAATACACAAACACTCACACATACACGGGCTTCGACACAGTTCTTTTCTGTCTACCAAATTTATCCACATGCCATTGATCAACCCGGAACTATAGTAGAAAACACTTGTCTAAGATGCCACGCAGTAGGACTGACCCTAAAACCTTGTGGTTCCAAAGTATGCTCCTTAACCACATAGCCATGCTTGTGCCAATGGAAAAAGAATTATGATCCGGTTCTCTAATTTTTAATTTATGTGGTTGATTTTAGTTTTTAAGATCAAGTTTCACTGTGAATCCATTCTATTGTTACACGAATATTTTATTCTTCGAAATAAGATGAGAAAACTAAATATCCCAATAAGAATATGTTCATCTCGAACGGCTTTAAAAATTACTACAAAAATACGTTGTTGTCTGTGGGAAACGTTCAAGCATAAATGTTACTACATATTTACATGGACATGTATGTGTGGGTGGATGTGAGTGTGTGTGTGTGGTGTGTGTGAATGTGTGTGTGGTGTGTGTACATATGCATGAGTATATAGGCATGCACGTAAACATGTACATACACATATACGCATAAAAATATAGGTAAATCGATATACACAATCAGACATACTTTATAGTTATAACTGTGACACGTTATACCTCTAACGTAGCTGATGTTATACGTTGTATTAACAATAAGCGACTAAACTACCCACAAAGCGTTACGATTAACAATATCCGTACACCATACCCTAGACCACAAGAGATATAAAACCACTTAAATCGGAGAGGTAACCAGCATCCCGAATATTAATACCGGGTCCAATTCGCGTACCGTTCAACAGAATGTAAGTGATTTGGATGCAAATCCTGCGAACAGTAAAGTTTCTGATGATAATAACACCCATGGTATTAACTACAAATATGTTAATCTTACCAACCATGTCGATAATAAGACTGGGGGTATTTTTAATGAACGCAGTGATGGCACTGAGCGCAGTAATCTGAACCACACGCTGCGTAGGCCCACAAATAGATTGTGTAATTGTAATTGGAAATGCCCCGCTCCACCTCGTGTCCATTATATAACATGTGTCTAGTCAACATATGTTTATCAATGTGAAATTATTACAAATCAGACTAAATATTTTTACATAGGCCCTTCTTGCAAAGATTTTAAGCCAATTACATAATCACAAGGAGATTTAGATCTGAAGTTAAAGCGAATAGCACCTCTTTAACTAAAGTAGATGGTCAATCGTTCAACGTGCAAAACCCAATAGCAGTTATAATAAGTATTCCCTATATATTGCAGAGATTATGACATTATTATGTGATTTAATAAGACGGCGAGCTAGCAGAATCGTTAGCACGTTGAACATAATACTTACTGACATTTTGTTTGTCTTCACAATTGAGCTCAAATGCCGCTGAGGTTAACTTTTCCTTTTACCATTTCGGAGTCGACAAAATAAGTACCAGTTGAGTTCAATGTAATCGACTAGTTCCCTCCTACAAAATTTCGGGCTTTGTGACCATAATAGAAAGTATTATTAATAGATTTGATGAATTATTGTGAATTATAATAAGCATCGATTACATAATACTTTCTCTGTCACAAATCCTAATTCCCATTAGACAATACTAGTTACTTCCTCTTCATTTGTAGTTAATGATAGCTCTTCAGGTACCTTAATATTTCTTGCCTCATGGCTAGTACAATAGTTATTTAGCAATATTCCTGATAGTCATCTTACTTGGTTTTATTAACGTGTATACGAAACAGGATTCTACATGACCTTCTCGTGTTACTATTGCATGGCGGTGTCTTCATTCGGCTAAACAGTATTCTTCCCAAAACGTATGGGAAGGATACTACGTTCACTTGTTACATCACTTATCCCCATTCACTCTGTTCGATTATACTTTTGGAATTTCTCCTTATCACCTTAATTTTTAGCAATACATATATACGCTAGTATATGAGTCGGATTTTATTTAGGTATGTTATATATATATATTTATATTGCTTAAGTTTTTATATTGTCATGTTTCTTTTGTACTTCACTTTTTATACTATTGGATTTTCTATTTCATCGGCGTATCATGTTATATCCTGCCAATTTATATATTTTTATCTACTCAGATTTTTGTGCTCGTATATGCGAGTCTACCTTTATCATTTTTCTTCACACATACTTCATAGTTGCGTAAGACACATGTTTCAGTTTTGTCTTAATTCCTATTATCTATGTTTTTCTGTTTATTCTTTCTTTAATTTCAACGATCTTTAAACGTGTGGACTTTTGTGTCTATGGTTGCATGTATGCTTCTTGTCTGTATTTACTCATTTGTAACTACATTTAATCTTTGTTAACTTGTTTCATTTCAGCGTTTTATGTGTTACTGTTTTCTTTTGCCTATCGTTACATTTTACATTGTGTCACTGCTTTATTTTCGATCGTCACATTTCGCAATTTTGCGTATATATATGTTTCTGTGTATTTACGGAGGCATTCGGAGTCATACTATTTTTATTAGCATTGTACCGCAGATGTATTCACTGTTCGTTCATTATAAGAAATTTGTCTGTAATTTCGACCACTTTCATTTTCTACAAACCTTTAAAAAATAAACATAAAGACTTTAAATAAACATACTCTTTACTCTTTTACTCTTTTACTTGTTTCATTCATTTGACTGCGGCTATGCTGCAGCACCGCCTTTAGTCGAGCAAATCGACCCCAGGACTTATTCTTTGTAAGCCTAGTACTTATTCTATCGGTCTTTTTTGCCGAACCGCTAAGTTACGGGGACGTAAACACACCACCATCTGTTGTCAAGCGATGTTGGGTGGGGGGGGGAAACACAGACACACAAACATATACACACACATACATATATACGACGGGCTTCTTTCAGTTTCCCAGCATACACCTCTCTCTAGAGAGAGAGAGAAAGCGAGTGATAAGTGACATGTGTTTTTAAGAGAGAGAGAGAGAGAGACTACTGGTTGGCAATCAGCTGACCACTGGTTTGGCAATTAGCACTGGTTGGCAATTAGCGCTGGTTGGCAATTTGCGCTGGTTGGCAATCAGCTGACTACTGATTTGGCATTTAGAGAACTTGTATCGAAGGATCGCCTAATTGGCGATCGCCGATTAACCTTCTTTCTAACTCTATAAACAAAAACGAAAACATGAATGATGTAAGGCCACCAAGTGGTTTCGCAGCTAGTGACATTCCAACAGATTCCATAGTGTCTGCGAGCCAAACAATATTACTGCCTCAAGTAACTGACTGCTGTCCCCTGCTACGACTATGGTAAATAGCAGGCACAACTGCAACGATTATTGTAGTAGTAGTAGTAGTAGTAGTAGTAGTAGTAGTAGTAGTAGTAGTAGTCAGGATTATATACCAGTGAAAATGTGCCCTTACTGAAATTTTCCGAGAAAAGATATCTTTGGTTTTGAAGTACTCTCTCGAGGAGAGAGTATTCTTTACCAAAGTAAGTAAAAAAAAAACACCAGATATGGTATTGAAAGCTGTTAACGAAATTGATGATGTGTATTTATAGCAGAGAAACCCACATTCTGGTAGATTAACGCCTGTCTATATGCTCTGGCTACTACTGCAAAGCAGTATATGAAAGACATTCAGAAAGCAAACAAAACCGAAGCAACAAAGAAAGTGCCATCATGGATTTTGAAGACAGAGAAAAAGATAACTGGTTTACGGAAGAACATCAGTCATGTAATGCTGCTCATTGCATGGAAACAAGCAAATCACTATACGCTCCACCAACAGAAATTAAAGAAGGAGATAGAAATGAAGTTTGGAGACAGCAAAATGAGGACACTCACTTGCAAGCAGATTACCCTCAAGCAGGAGCTAAAAGCTGTCAGTGAAAAACTCCGACATCAGATTAGAATAACCGAGAGAAGAACAATAAAAAAAAATTAACCGGAACCAGGCAGCAATATGCAGATACATGAGAGGAGGAGCAGTGAACATCACAGAAGCTCTTTTCACGAGAAGACATAAACTCCTCCTGGAGGAAAATCTGGATTGAAGAGATACTCTGTGTCCAGAAGAAATCCGAAGTTATTGCTCTTGCATTACACCCAAGACATACAACATTAATGGTGAAACTTGTAACTGTGATCCAGAACCTCCAGGATGGAGAAGCACCTGAAAGAGACTTGATTGTTGGATATCGATTGTAGCATACCACGCTGCTTAGCTCTGACAGAGACAGAATTGATCCCCAAAAGCAGAACCACCCACATGACAAAAAACTACAGGTCGATTGCATTTCAGAATTTACTGTATAAGATATATACATGTTTAAACCTCTTCCTCCAGGACCATTGTGAAACCAATAACATCATCACAGCGGAACAAGCAGCTAGGAAGAATGGAGTTTGTGGAGGTACCATGCAATTGTTAGTCAACAAAACTGAGATGTCAGCGGTGTGAGAGCATAGGAGGAACCTAGTTTCAATGTGGCTAGACTACAAGAAAGCCTTTGACTCTGTTCTCGACTCATGGATGCTTGAAGCTCTTCAACTTGCTAAAGTTCCAGTGAGCATAGTCAAAGCCATAGCTTACCTGACTTCATCATAGGCCACCATCTAGAAATTAAGCACAAACAGTGATTGTATTATCAATTTCAGAATGCAGTATTGCAAAGGCATATTCCAAGGGGACAGCCTCTCTATGATGTTGTTTATATTTTTTGAAAACCTCTTGTCATTCATGTTATGGAAGTCTGAAGGATATCTCACTGGCTCACAAGGAAACAGAAATACCAAAATTGCACAGTTTCTTTGTGGATGACTTGAAACTTTATGCAAAGAATATGCATGAGATAAAAACGAGCCTTGATCTAATTACAACATTTTTAAAGAATGTAGGGTTAGAGTTTAGTCAGGATAAAAGTTGCTATATGGTTGTGTAAAGGGGGAAAACTATAAACCAGACTAGTAACATCTATATCAATGATTAGACTGTTTCCCCTATATCTGACGAGGAAAGTTACAGGTATCTAGGGGTAGATGAAAACATATCTTACAATGGCACTTGGAACAAAACACGTGTCACTAAAGAATATTACAGCCGCATAAAGAAAATTTGGACCTCAGAAGTCTCTGCATTCAATAAACCAGTGGTCCACAATGTGTTTGCTGTGCCAGTATTTATACCAACATTTGGGCTGTTTGATTGGGCGCTTGATGAGATCCGAGTCATTGATGTGAAAACCCGAAAAATAATAATAAACACACATAATTTCTACATAAAATGAAAATAAGGCGGCAGAGGCTTAATATTGATCCAAAATGCCTTTGATTGTCGTATCATATCCCTTCTGCAACGTCTTTTATTCACCAAGTGTCAAAGTGTATCCCTTGACCAAGTTTGCATACATGAGGCTGATAGCATCATAAGACTTGGAACGCACATCCTTGAGCAACATTCTTTGTCTGATAACCTAGAATACATGTCCAAAGAAATCGCACAACTCTACCGCAACGTATCATTAGATGAAAGGTTGAGTATCTATGAAGAGAAGACTATGCATCTTAGTAGAAAGCTTTGAGATGATAATAACATCAATCCTCAAAACAGTTTTTCTCTGTGGGCAAGAAATCTTGAAATTAAACTGAAAAATTATATATATATATAT
>NC_068991.1:60314882-60318387 GCF_001194135.2 Octopus bimaculoides
GAGAGAGAGAGAGAGAGAGAGAGAGAGAGAGAGAGAGAGAGAGAGAGAGAGAGAGAGAGAGTGCGAGAGAGATAAAGAAAGAAACACAGAGAGAGAGGCTAGGGGAACCTCGACATTGTACAGAATGGACAGTAGCAATAGAAATAGCCCAGAATTATTCTTAATAACAGTGAGTTTTGTTTAATAGAAGAGCATCACTTGCATTTTTGGAGAAAGTTTTCTCTCGTGTTTAGGGAATGAATTTATTTTCCAATATGTTTTTATAAAAGTCTTGTGTCTAACGTACTGTTATTACAGATGAGCATTCACTGTTAACATATTTCGTAGTCAAATTATGCAAACACTGCATGAAGTAAATATGGAAACAGTTTAATTCATACATATGATGCGCCCTAGTGGCCAGTTATTGTAAGGGAGATAAATTCTGGCAGGATAAGAAGCTTGAATTTTAAATAGAAGATAATGTAAAAAGAAGCATAGATTAGATTGTATTTGTTTGTTTTGTTTACGTTTCACGCGATTCTTAAAGTTTCTAGTCATAGCACGTATTTCATTCTTATTAGAAATCTTCAGCATGACATAACTCGAGACAATATAATATATTGATTCCAAATTTTGGCACAATGCCAGAAATTTATGGGGAATGGGTAAGTCGATTCCATCAACACAAATATTCAACTGGTACTTATTTTATCGACCCCGAAAGGATGAAAGGCAATGTCGACCACAGTGGAATTTGAACTCAGAATGTACAGATGGGTGAAACGCCACTAGGCATTTTGCCAGGTGTGCTAACGATTCTGTCAGTTCTCAATTCTATCTCTTCTTTAGTATAAATTTTTTTTTATGGCGGTGAGCTGATAGAATCGTTAGCATGCCGGATAAAATGCTTGGTGGTATTTCGTCCGTTCTTAAATTCTGAGCTCAAATTCTGCTAAGGCCGACTTTGCCTTTCATTTCGGGGTCGATGAAATAAGTACCAGTTAAGCACTGGGGTTGATGTAATAGATTTACCCCGCCCTCTAAATTGCTGGCATTGTGCCAAAAATTGAAACGAATATTAAATTTTCTTTAAAAAAATTACTTCATTACTTACGTATCTGATTCTCTTTTCCAGAAATACATCAAAGACGACAATACCGACATAGCAGCAGCAGCAGCAGCAGCAGCAGCAGCAACAGCAACAGCAGAAGCAGCAGCAGTAGTAGTAGTAGTAGTAGTAGTAGTAGTAGTAGTAGTAGTAGTAGTAGTAAACGACTCTGGCCCAAGAGTTCGAGGCTCTAATATATACAATGAAGGCTGAAACAGAAAATATTAAATTCATGTCGGATTTTAAATGTCAGGCGGCAAAAAACACATTATAGATTGTCGAGCGGTTCAATTGCTACGAGGAAAAGAATCTTATATTGTAGGAAGAGACGAGAATGTTGACCTTGATGTCTGTCAAACCCTTTTTCTCAGCTGATTGTTAACCCGTGGGAAGAGGGACAAGTACAAAACATACTTGCATAGACACACACACACACATACAACACACACGTACAGACATGCACACACACACACACACACACACATACACACACACACACATACAAACACACACAGTCACAATCACAATCGATATACATATATCATTTATCTTTAACTTGTTTCTGTCATTTAACTGCGAGCATGCTGGGGCGCCACCTTGAATGGTTTATTCAAACAAATAGAACCCAGTAATTATTATTTTTAAGCTGGTTATTTAAACCATCGGTCTCTCTTGCCGAACCGCTTGGTTACGAAGGCATAAAGAAACCAACGCCGGATGTCAAGCAATCGTGGGGTATAAACACAAACGCACACATGCATACATATATATTTATAACTGGCTTCCATACAGTTTCACCCTGCCAAATTTACTCACAAGCCATTCGTCGGCCGGTGTTACAGTAGAAAAGAGTTTTTCAAGGTTCCATGCAGTGAGACTGAACACAAGACCACGTGTTTGCAAAGCAAGCTTTTAAACCACATAGCGATGCCTGTACCTACAGATTTTTCTAACAGTCAATTCAAATAGTACTGTTAATAATGGAAAATTTTCGTGAACCGAAGAGAATAACACAGTAATTTTCCTGCTCTAAAACAGTACGAGTAAGTGTTTGATGGTCAAAAGGCGTAAAAGAGTGAAATGTATCAGACTCGTTTTTATGGGTCTGAAGTGTAATCATGCCACAGAATTCTTTACATAAAGTGCAATGTCTGTTGATTGGAACATACAGAGAGCATATATAAAGACTACCTCTATGCAACCATATAATTACTTATAAATTATCCTTTAATACCACGAATCTGTTCCTTTATTTTCTTTTGTTGTGTCGCTGTATTTTGTATTATTTAGATTCAGATGAGCCCTGACTAAATAGTTTAACGATCATCAAAGATGTTCCAAACGTGGCCATCCCATTGTTTTGGCATACTATATCCAGGACAACTTGATTCATATTCAGAACAACTTACTTCATTCATACATACTTACATAGATACATATTGGATCATCCCATAATTAATGCAGTTTTTTTCATTGCATGAACTAAAAGTAGGAGGGGGACGGGATAAACTACCTGCATAGACTTGCTATAAAATCAGATAGGAATTTGATCTTGTCCTTTTTCTTAGTGCAAGTTTTGAAGAGTGCAGTTTGACTTTAACAGTTATTTTTTCAAAGCTATAATGGAAGTGACAAAGGAGCATATTCGGCATATTTTGCTTTATGAGTGCAATAAAGACAACAATGCAACGGAAAGTGCGAGGGATATTAACGCGAGGAATATGAATACTGAGCAACAAGCGTAACGGTGGTTCCAGAAATTCCGAGCCGGAAACTATAGCCTAGAAGACGAGTTTCGTCTTGGAAGATCTATAGAACTAGATGAGAACGTCCTGCAAATCCTGGTGGAACAAAATCTCATTGTAACTGTTGAGGAACTAACAGAGAAAATTGGATTTGGTCATTCAACCAGTCATTCAAGTCAGCGCTAGAAGAAAAACGACCATCTTTGGTTTCAAGACGAAAGATGTTCTTCTATCAGGATAATGCTCGGCTATATACAGCGAGGATGGCATTCCAAAGGCTGTAGAAGTTTGAATGGGAAACGATGTCCCACCCACCATATTCGCCTGACATTGCCCCGTCTGATTATCATTTTATTCCGCAGTCTTCAAAATCATTAGGAAGGAAAAAGTATGAATTCTACTGAGGAGGTCAGAACAGCACTGGAGAAATATTTTTCGTCACGGACAAGTGAATTTTGGAAGAGGAGCCTTGCAGTCTACCAGATAGATAGAAGAGCATTGTAGAAAATGAAGGAGAGTATATTTTAGATTAAAAGGGAACTTTGTTTATCTTAATTTTAAATAATAAAAGTATTTAAAAAACGAATTATTTATTAGGATGACCCAATGCATTTATACGTACATACATACATATATACATACATACACACAAACATTCATACTTTATATA
>NC_068991.1:60318411-60319728 GCF_001194135.2 Octopus bimaculoides
ATATATATATATATATATATAATGTTATAAAAACAATTTACATTAAATTGAAGGATTACTCAAAACGTGTGATAGAGTACAAGTTTATTATTCTTTAAAAAGAATAGTACTGGCAGAGATTTCAAAGATACGGCCAGTTGAGTCGTCATCGGATTATGGTAGATTTGAGTCTTTGTTAAGATACAATTTCCTGGCTTAAACTGAGCTCTGCTGAATGATCATACTAGGGCAGGTTGTGATGGGGAGGTGTTATGTAAAACTTTTATTGATTAAACAGAACTTTGTAATCAGGTTTGTCTAGTTATGTGTGTCAGCTTCAGTTAAAAAAGTTATTTTTTAGGGATTCGCATAAGAATATACGTAGGTGGAAGTGGTTTGTTGGTTAGCAGATGTGTCACTAGGTTTAGTAGTTGTGGTTTTATTTGGATACTAGTGGGAGATTTAACCTTTTGTCTTGAGAATGTGAAGATTAAAGTTTAGAGTACCGAGTCCTGCATTTAAACCTTTGTGATTAGGTGTGTTTATTTATTTAGGCGTATAAGATTTTAAGTAAAGGAGAATTTTTAGGAGTTCACAAAAGAATATAAGTAATATGTTTTAGTTGGCCCACAAACTTCTTGTAACTGGTTTTATTTAGAATATTTTACCCGTTCATATTGCAACAGTGAACGGTAAGCATATCCTGGTGTCTCTAGTGCGGAAATTGTCTTATGCCTCATTGTTCACAAACGGATTTACGTAAGAGTAAAGGTTGTGCGTCAGAATATTTCTCTCTAGAAGCTTCTTGTTCTGGACGTCATTTGTCGAAACGCTGTGTTAACAATAAACAAGAAGAGGATAAATATCCGTCAAATGTAAAATAATGTACATAATTTCTCATCTCTCAAATATAGTACAGCGTCATTTCTTTATTTGGAAAATTTAACCTTTGTGCTTTTGGGGAAATAGAGTTTGTGGACAAATTTCCTTTTATAAATATTTCTTATGGTATATTATTTTTTAACTATGAATATATGAAAAGGTGGGCCATTCTAACAAGTGTGTGTGTATGTGTGCAATTGCGTATAAAACTAGGAAGGAAAATAAAAATAGTTATAAGAAAATAGGAGTGGCTATAGGCGCAGGAGTGGCTGTGTGGTAAGTAGCTTGCTTACCAACCACATGGTTCCGGGTTCAGTCCCACTGCGTGGCACTTTGGGCAAATGTCTTCTACTATAGCCTCGGGCCGACCACAGCCTTGTGAGGGGATTTGGTAGACGGAAACTGAAAGAAGCCCGTCGTATATATGTATATATATATATATATATATATATATAT
>NC_068991.1:60323873-60325297 GCF_001194135.2 Octopus bimaculoides
CTTTAGAGCTTAAAAAAGAAAAAAAAAGTTTATATTTTCACAAGAAAAAGTGTGTGATTTAAAGGAGATTTAGATGTTGTTTCATTGTTTCTAGCACATCCTACGATCACCTTTGTCACTGACACATGTATTGATGTTTTTCAATATTTTTCTCCCCGTAGGCGGTGAGCTGGCATAACCGTTAGCAGGCCGGGCGAAACGCTTAACGGTATTTCGTCTCTGTGAAGTTAATACGTGGTGATTTTGAATAGTTTTTGTGCTGCTTTGCAGCGGTTTGGGTGTTTATGTGTGTAATTTGTTTGAGCTTTCTCTCCTCGTAAGAGAAGAGACAGTTGGTTGAAGAATGTCTGAAGGCAGTTATAGTTACATAGACATGTCATCGTCCGAGGAGGAATTGCTGGAGGCAATTAAGACAATGGACCAGAAACTTATAAAAGAGAAGCGGAATTTTGCTGATGTAGCAAGGGGTAAGGAAACAGAAGTGGATATCAGGGAATTCGGAAGACACAAAGAAGAAATGAACCGAGATGGGTTTGAAGTGAAGTTGTCGCCCCCACAAGCGGTTAAAAACGGAATAAGGGAAAACTCGATAATTTATCGAACCTTTTCGATAAATAAAGGAAGAATAGACGTCGTCAAGACAGAACAAATAGAAAAGGCGTTAAAGCAGATTTGGGAAGACATAATATACCTGACTAGAGGTTCAACATTTGGAACAGTAGAAGTGAGGTTTCGTAATGCAGCAGCAGCAAGGAAACATGCAGCGTCGACAATTCGGAGCGAAAAAGTGGTGCTGATGCCCACGTATAGAGGCATGAGAGCAACAAAGGTCACGGTTGAAGGAATTCCACCGGAGATTGATGTGACCTGGGTGGCAGATGCGGTCCTCTTTGGTAATGAGGACAACATAGTAGTGCTCCAGGCCCAGAAAAAAGCGTGCATCAACTGGAGAGGTCAATCACTGGAGATGATAGTCCAAGGTCAAAAGAAACGATGGAAAAAATTACGGAAACCATAATTATGGAAGAAACAATTATGCCTGTCAGGGTGGAAGGAAGAGTTGCACGCTGTTTTAAATGTGGCCTGAAGGGACACATAAGAGCGGAATGTACATCAAAGCCAAGAAAAAAGCGACCAGAAAATACAGAAGAGAAGATAGAAGAGAGCCGCAGAAAGGAAGTAACCGGAAAAGAAAAGGAAGTAACCGAAAAAGAAAAGGAAGTAGCGGAAACAGGAAAAAATAAATGGGAAAATGTAACAGCAAAAAAATGAAAAAAGACATGTGAGCTAAACCCACATTCCACACCCATCCCACCCACACCCTCTCAGACCCACCCGCTCCCTGCAGACACTAGGCCTTTCTATTCCCATCCGACACAAAAACAAGAGGCAAACACATACAAAGAAATCCAAAACCACTCCAC
>NC_068991.1:60325307-60325931 GCF_001194135.2 Octopus bimaculoides
GTGTATTGGAACTGCGGGGTATGATAATGTGGAGAAACATCACTTGTGTGTAATACCAGATAAGAAGCAAGAGGGAAAAATACAAGAGTTTATGGTTGGATTTTATTTTTGGGAGGTGGACTGCAGCTGGAGCTCTTTCCCAGGATTTACTACGTACGATGGGTGGTTGGAGGAAACGGGTATCGATGTGTTAGAAGGTTCAGGATTTAAAATGTAGAAAATGAGGCCACTCGTAAGTGGGGCGAGTGGTTCCATTTCCATTTCATCATTTTCGTGTCTTCATACGTTATAACATTCATTTCTATTTTTCACATATGTTTTATGTCCCACATGTTTTGTTTGTCACCTCTATGTTAGCCTGCATGGGTAATAAAGAAACAGGTATTTCGTCTGCCGCTACGTTCTGAGTTCAAATTCCGCCGAGGTCGACTTTGCCTTTCATACTCTTCGGGGTCGATAAAATAAGTGCCAGTTACGCACTGGGGTCGATATAATCGACTTAATCCATTTGTCTGTCCTTGTTTGTCCCCTCTATGTTTAGCCGATTGTAGGTAGTAAAGAAATAAGAAACGTTAGCGCGCTGGGTGAAATGCTTAGCGTTATTTCGTGTCTTTACGTTCTGAA
>NC_068991.1:60326570-60328689 GCF_001194135.2 Octopus bimaculoides
TGACAAGACATGCTGTCACGCACAAAATTACAGGTTTCAAATTCTATTTCCTGATTAGGTGAAAATTATCAAACTTTAAACCTCTATAACTTTTTAAAAACATTTTTCTAGAAAAAGTGAAACAACTCCAACAATTTAGCTTGGAAAAGTACATTATTGTGCCAAATTCTAAAATTTTCGATAAACTTTGATTTTTGAAATACTGGTAGCCAAACCAAACCGTTAAAAGTTAGTGTCGAACATACAATGAAGTTGATTAAAAAGATAAATAAGTACAATTTAACTTCATTATTTAACTTCATTATTCATTATTTTAACTTCATTATTCATTATTTTAACTTCATTATTCATTATTTTAACTTCATTATTTATGAACCTTATAGATGATATCAGCAGCTATAATATCCGTCAATTGCTTCACTCAACAGCAACAGTTAAATTGACAATTACATTTTGCCAAGATATTGGACTGTTACATCCTGTGAGAGTTTGTTGCACGTGTAACCGAAATATGGAATTGACAAAGTGATAAAACGAAGGAAAGTTTGAGATGGAGATGTGGAAGGCCGTGTAGAAAAGAAAAAGGTTTGAGACGCAACACATTTTTTGCCAATAGTAATCTGGACATAAGAGAAGTTTTAATGTTCATTTACTTCTGGGCATATGAAGAAAGAAAATATCAACGGGAGCTGGGATGGAATAGTAAGGCTATTTGTAATTGGAAGAATTTCCTCTGTGACATATGCGCAGAGAAACTATTAATGGATCCTATATTACTTGGTGGCCCTGGACGAGAGGTTCAGATTGACGAATCTGTATTTACACAGAGAAAGAGGCATGTTGGCAGATTGACACCACAACAGTGGGTTTTTAGTGGCATTGATACAAGTAAGGAGTGTTTCCTTGAGGCAGTGGCAAAAAGGGATACCAACGCTCTTTTACCTGTGTTGGACAAATACGTGAGACCAGGAACCACTGTGGTGTCAGATATGTGGCGAGCATACAGCACCATTGGTAACAGAGGACTCTAACACCTGACAGTGAATCATCAAATGAATTTCGTTGATCTTATGACGATCCCACACTAATAGAGCCGAAAATTTGTGGATGAGAGAAAGCGGAAGAACAAGAAGGAGATTGGAACTTCACGTTTACTCCTTGGCACTTATTTGGTCGAGCTTATGTGGAGACAAAAATTCAAACATATTCCTCAGTCGCAAACCATATATCATAATGAACTTTAAATAGATAATATTTATCTCAACAAATGGAATAGTTTTTTTTTTTTTTTGTTAAATTTTCTGTCACGGATCAGTACATCCTTACTGGGGAGTCTTTCCGTACGGTTTCGCTCTAGGACTTGTTAAGATCAGCTATAATGGAGGCATAGTACCGCACACTTCGATTGTTGACAAATATATGAGTGCATATGTTTTCTAGCGTAATTTTGCTATAGTATTAAAACTTGGAGAATGCCTACCAACACACGAAGCTCAATGAAAAGCAGATAGGATACACTGGCCCATGAGAGACTGAAATCCCTCAATCTAAATCAGTGCTTGACTTGGGCATCTACATGTGTAATGATGCATCGTTATAGGTGCATACTTAAGACTCCACTTCCTAAAACGAATACGGAAAAGGTATGCGGTAATATACATGTGGAAAATCCTAGAAAAGCTTGTACAAAACTTTGACATTGTCTGTTACACGAACAGCAGGACGAGGCGCCAGTTTATAGTACAAAAAATCCCAACATTGTCATCAGGATACAGGACCAGATACTGCAACAGTTTGGGCTTCAAAGGTCCAGAG
This sequence comes from Octopus bimaculoides, assembly GCF_001194135.2. NCBI lineage: Eukaryota > Metazoa > Mollusca > Cephalopoda > Octopoda > Octopodidae > Octopus > Octopus bimaculoides. The sequence continues at coordinate 60,328,386 of NC_068991.1, forward strand.
CTCTTTAATGTCCTCCCTCAAAGCCTGAGAGACCCGCATGGCATGAATGTAGGCGTCTTCAAAACAAAACTGGATTTCCTTCTGCCAGGAGTTTTGATTCAACCAACCTCAAGGCAAGAATCTTAGATGAGGGCAGCAATGTCAAACACCCACATCCACCAAATGTCACATATTACAGAAGGTTTAGTGAAAGTGTAGCAAAGCAAAAGCGGTGCATTATCAGGGCTGCAGTCCTCAGGGTGAAACTAGAAAGAATATATATATATATATATATATATACATATACATACATACACACATATAT
>NC_068991.1:60329119-60330466 GCF_001194135.2 Octopus bimaculoides
TATACATATATATATATATTGCAATTAATAAGAGGAAAGACCACTAAAGTGGATTCCTAATATGCTAAAGATAGACGTCAAATCGCTTTACCACGAAGAGTGTGTTCTCAAGAAAAATCTCAGCAAAAGCGCCAGAATGTAAAAGTAGGCTCTCTAACCGGTAAATTAACTGCGGTAATTTATTATCTGCAGGTTTATTTCCGGCTTCATCGCTCTAAAAGGAAGACATTTGAAAGATACACACAAATATATTTTGCAGAATTGTACACGAGTTTTCTTTCAGGTGAACGTTTCTGTGTATAGTTCTGTGAAATATGTTTTGAAATGCGACAGACTACGCTGAGGAGTTACAGATATTTGCATTTTGCATTTTGAATTATGCAAGTGTTAATAACGAAATCATTACGTAGATAATCGTTTTATTTTGTATATTTTCATTTCTCTTGCTTATTTTTACATTCTGGCGTTTTTGCTGAGATTTTTCTTGAGAACACACTCTTCGTGGTAAGACAATTTGACGTCTATCTTTAGCATATGGGAATCCACTTTAGTGGTCATTCCTCGTATGAATTGTAGTATAATATCTAAATCTCCGTTTTTTTTTTAATATGCTAGACTACTGGTTTAAATTAATGCTGACTGATATCAATTTTTACCCTCATTATCTAATTACATTTATATATATTTAAACCAACTTCTGGATTTCTTTAATTCGAACTATCCAAATACTAGTAATCTGTTAAGTGAATGAAGAAAGTCGTGACTATGAAAGCATTCTGAAATGGTATTTTGTATTAAAGAAGGACAACTGTACCTCTCGGTTGTTCAAAGGTGAATGTTTTTATGACAACATTTCTGATAAACCTGCTTTCATTCAAGATTAATTTTCGTTCTTCATTCCTTGGCTTTAAAATTACTTGCAGATCGTTATGCTGGAATACCGGTTTGTGAAGACAAATTAAGACATTCTGCAATATCTTTATCGACATCACCAACATTGATTTCCGTTATGATTAGATTCTTATGCATTTCTTGTACAATCATCTGTGTTCTCTTGCAATGTCTTGGAAGTCCTAGATTTCTGCCATTTTTTTCTTTGTCTTCCTGACAAACATGTCACCCCGCGTGCTAACGTTTCTGCCAGCTCGCCTCCTTACGTATAAAAGAATATAATCACTCCGTTCTAAAGCAGTGACAAAGACTGACTCTCCAGCAAAAGAAAAACGATGAAAGAAGACAAGCATTGTTGTAGAAAAATCCAGATATTATATCTCTATATACACGAAGAGAAAGAAGGTAGTTATCAGCAAATTCAAATTTATTTTGTTATCATTTGATATATATATA
>NC_068991.1:60330818-60332538 GCF_001194135.2 Octopus bimaculoides
AAATACCTTTCATAACGTCCTGGAGACGTGCATTTCTGTCCTAATCCATTTCTCCATATTCCCCTTCTAATTTCCTAACTCTGCTGCCGTCATCTCAGTTGTTTTTGCTCTTTTCTTCTTTCCCTTGATTCTTACTGACACCATTCTCTTTCCAGGTGTTATAAACAATCAGTATAAACAATTTGTGTATTCGATAATGTATAATGAAAGTGAAACAAATCTAGGCAAAAGTGTTAAAATAATAAATTATGCAGAATGATATGTTTGTGCATGTGTGTGGGAGAGAGAGGGAGGGAGGGAGAGAGGACGTGTGTATGTGCGTGTTTATGTGTGTGTGTGTATGTGTGTGTGTGTTTGTGTGTCTTAATTTCCTTTTCCGGACTCTTCCAATAATTCGATACCCTACCCATGTGTATAGTGCGTGTGTGTGTGTGTGTGTGTGTGTGTGTGTGTGTTTGTGTGCGCCTCTGTGTGTGTGTGTGTGACAGAGAGAGTGTTTGTGTGTTTGAGTGTGTGTGTGTGTGTGCGCGCGTGTATATATTATGTATGTGAATACATGTAGGCATTTTGAAATGCACGAAAATGTTTGATAGGATTTAAATGAAACATTTCTTCAATACAATTCGATCTCTACATTCCATTAACCTCAAACTTTATTTACAAACAAAGGATGATGACCTGTCAGTGACTAACTACATTTATTTATTGTCATTTATCCACACCTTCCCTTCTTAGCTACTTTCTTTCTTTTTCCTTTTTTTGTTTATTTCACACATCAACATTTACTACAACTCTACAGTACTAAAACCATTATATCCTTATATGTACATACATATATCTGATCTCTTTATGTGTGTGCATGCATGAGTGCATGTATGTGAAATTATATGTCTGAGTGTTTGTGTGTGCGTGCGCGCGCGCGCGCGCGTGTGTGTGTGTGTTTGCGTGCGTGTAGGTGTGTCTGTATTTATTTGTGACATACTCTTCAAAATTTCCTCCGCCTAAATTCCGGTTTAAAACAAACAACATTATCTGCTTAGGCATATTGATTTCTTCCTATTTTCTTTTTCTTTCTCTTTTTCTCTGAATTCATTTTGTCAATATTTGTACATATTTACATGCATGTTCTTTATGTGGCTGTGAATGTACGTGTGTGGGTGAGTACATGTACATATCTGTAAGCGTATATATATATATATATATATATATATACACACACATAAGGATATTTCGTTATCATTGTTCAAAAATTTCTGAACCTAAAACTTTGGTTCCACCACGTATAAAAGAATATATATTTCTTTATTGCCCACAGGAGATTAAACAAAGAGGGGACAAACAAGGACAGACAAAGGGATTAAGTCGATTACATCGACCCCAGTGCGTAACTGGTACTTATTTAAACGACCCCGAAAGGATGAAAGGTAAAAGCAAACTCGGCGGAATTTGAACTCAGAACGTAACGGCAGACGAAATACCGCTAAACATGTCACCCCGCGTGTTAACGTTTCTGCCAGCTCGCCTCCTTACGTGTAAATGAATATAATCACTCCGTTCTAAAGCAGTGACAAAGACTGACTCTCCAGCAAAAGAAAAACAATGAAAGAAGATAAGCATTGTTCTACCATTTCCGTAGAAAAATCCAGATATTATATCTCTATATACACGAAGAGAAAGAAGGTAGTTATCAGCAAATTCAAATTTATTTTGTTATCTTTTG
>NC_068991.1:60332548-60333014 GCF_001194135.2 Octopus bimaculoides
CTCACCATAAAACAGCTGTTTCGACATGCGTTCATCTGCCATTCGAACAATATGGCCACACCATCTCATTTGGTTCCTCAAAATCATAGCTTTAATTGAGGTGATGCCTGTAGATGCAAGGACATCTGTGTTTGCAGTAAAAGAACTCCATTTAATTTTTAAAATTCGATGAAGGCATATTTGTTGGAATTGTTCTAACAATTAAAAATACCTTTCATAACGTCCTGGAGACGTGCATTTCTGTCCTAATCCATTTCTCCATATTCCCCTTCTAATTTCCTAACTCTGCTGCCGTCATCTCAGTTGTTTTTGCTCTTTTCTTCTTTCCCTTGATTCTTACTGACACCATTCTCTTTCCAGGTGTTATAAACAATCAGTATAAACAATTTGTGTATTCGATAATGTATAATGAAAGTGAAACAAATCTAGGCAAAAGTGTTAAAATAATAAATTATGCAGAATGATA
>NC_068991.1:60334551-60336031 GCF_001194135.2 Octopus bimaculoides
TGTGTGTGTGTGTGTGTGTGTGTGTGTGTATATGTGTGTGTGTGTGTATATATGTGTGTGTGTATATATATATTTCTATATGTCCCATGCTGGCCCTGCCTGTGAAACTCACTGCCTAATCAATTTTCTAGACATCCTACTAAGACCCTTGCTGAAATACATCAAAAGTTTCATTAGAGACGATCTAGATATAGTTGATATCCTACCAAAATCAACTAATGAACAGACATTATAGTTTTCCTACGATGTTATTACTCTTTACACTAATATCCCACATGACTATGGAACAGGAGCAATAAAATTATGGCTGGAAAAGTATCCCAAAGAACTTCCGGGGCACATAAACTAGGTTTTTATTATTGAAACTTTAAAATTTATACTTCAGAACAATTATTTCCTATTTGATGACACCTAGTATTGTCAAAAATGCGGAATGGAATTGCGATGAGAACGAAAGTAACCCTTGTTCTTGCAAACCAAGCATTCAATATCATCGTCCAAAATCTTCCAATACTCCATAGGACCCCAAACTTAAGGAAATTCTATGTAACCATAAAATTATTAAGAGCAGCAAACAGCCTAAGACATTGAAGAAGATTCTCACCAATGCCAAGCTGTTATCTAGAACAACGGACGCAAGTGTTATAAAGTGTTGTCGCCCTAATTACGGAACATGTCCCAATCTGTTAGAAGGATCGTAATTCTATTTCAGATAAGGACAAATATTCATAATCAAATCTAACTTCACTTGCGCCTCCCAAAACCTCATTTACTTAATCAGATGCTCGGGCTGCCATCGAAACTATGTTGGCTCGACAGGAAATTCGATCCGAAAGAGATGTACGGTCCACAGACAACAAATTTTCTCCCCACAATATCGGCAAATATACCTCAGTCAACACATTGACGAATGTGCAGAACGATTACAACCACAATTCATAATTTTCTCATTTTATCAACTTACCTTCTGGACATCAACACAAGTAAGACTGAATAAAGAAGCCTCATTTATCCAAAAATATTAACCAGAATTAAATATGAAACTATATTCAAGATAAAGGACTTACCTCACCTAATATAAGCTATAAGCCAGAATAAAATAGAAAACACAAATACAAGCAAAAAATAAAAATTACAGATTTACCTCCCCTTTACTGCAAAATAAATGAATGAACAATTATCTCTCCTAGCAATATATCGTTTTCAACTCTCAGTTTGATGAGCAATGCGACACCGGTCCTTACTTCAATTATGCTGAAAAAACAAAGAACATATTTTGTACAATGTTGTATATCTTTTTTGTCAGGGCTCTAATATACTCTTAAATCCTGTAAAACAAATGTGCTTTTTTCTTTTTTATCTTTTATCTTTCTCTCAATCACTTTCTCTCTATATATGTGTGTGTGTGTGTGTGAGAGAGAGAGAGAGAGAGAGCGTGTGTGTGTGTGTGTGTGTGTGTGTGTGTGTGTGTGTGTGTGTG
>NC_068991.1:60336830-60340408 GCF_001194135.2 Octopus bimaculoides
GAGAGAGAGAGAGAGAGAGAGAGAGAGAGAGAGAGAGAGCGACAGACAGAACGGCGAAATGAGAGGAAAATATTACAGAAAGGGCAATAGAGAAAGAAACGAGAGGGAGAAAAGGGGAGATAAAAGTAAAAAGAGAAAGGAGCAGAGAAAAAAGGGAGGAAAACGAAAGAGTAATAGAATAATAGTATAGAATACAATCACATCAGAATTATTAAGATAAAACTCATTTGGAAATGGATGCGTGGCCTTCATTCATATAATAATACAAATAATATATATATGCATATATACATATGTATTTGTACATACTTACATATAAACGTATATATATGCCTCTTGTCCAAGCATGCTTCTCTGCGTTCGCAAGTAGGTGTTCCCTGGTATTATGACATCCTAGGGTGTAAGGCTAAAAAGGTGAAGGTTGGTGAAAGGGAAAGGGAAGAAGAGTAAGAAGAGGATTGACCACCAGATAATGGAGCAGGGAACCCTGTCAAAGACTTTCTTCATGTATGTATGCATGTATGTATGTATGTATGTGTGTGTGTGTGTATGTGTATATATATATATATATATATATATATATATATATATATAATATATGCATGTATGTATATATATAAATTTACACGAAGCGCAATGATGCTTAAAATTGTACACCTGCTAGAAATAAGAGCTAAAGTTTTAATTAATTCACCGTACAGCACCAAGATAACAGAAAAAAACAGTATGCGAGGAAAACGGACAGAATTAATACATTCAAAAGCACAAAATCGTATATTATGCACTTTAGGATATCCACATACCCCGGTTTCGGCTTTTGGATATTTAATCCTTGAGCCGCTTCAGTGTGAACCACCAAGTAAGAATTCACGACTGTCACGATGAACTCCGATGTGCAACTGGTTTTGTTTCGCACCAAAAACACAGCACACGGTGCAAATTTCGCTTCGTGCAAATTTACAATTCATAGCCATATTGCTGATTCTAAAATGAGCCATTGTCATCATTTTCATCATTTTAATTTCTATGCTGGCATGGGTTGGACGAAATTTATTACGGCAGAGTTTCTATGGCCCAATGCTGCCAACTCTCCATGGCTAATATTGAAATCAAACGATACTGCTTGTATGACAGCGACACTTGTTTACAACTATTTATTCAATGTCAGACATCGGTGTAAAATCGCGCTGGGTGGAGAGCCAAATCTAAAACTGGAGTGGTGATTAGGCTGTAGAGTGGGTTAGATAGATAGATAGATAGATAGATAGATAGATAGATAGATAGATAGATAGATAGATAGATAGATAGATAGACAGGCTCAGTAGAAGATCCCACATTTCAATCAACACGGGCATCAAAGCACAGAAGAGGCTATTACGTGGAACATGACCCATGTAATTTATTTATTCTATTTATTTCATTTTATTTTATTTTATCTACTTTCAGCTCACGAGCAGTGGCCATGCTGGGCACTGCCATTTGCTGTTGCTACATAATCTTATTTCACGAATGCTTTTCAGGAATTGACATTTGGTGCATAAGAGAGTTTGATGCAGCTGCCCTCATCTGCACCTCCTGCTGCGAAGTTGGTTCATCTGGGACACTTGACAGGAAGAGGTCCAGCTTTATTTTGAAGATGCCTACATCACCCGCATGCAGGTCTCTCAGGTCCTTCGGGTAGATATTGAAGAGCTGTGGACCTCTGAAGCCCAGGCTATTGCAGTATCTTGTCCTATATCTTGATGGAAGATTTGGAGTCCTTGGCACTATGCAGTGGCACCCAGTTCTAGTATTTGTGTCACTCTCGATGCCAAAGTTTGGGACAAGTCCTTCCAGGATCTTCCAGATGTATGTTATGGCATATCTTTCTCGCCTACGCTCTAAGGAATAGAGTCTTAATCTCTTGAGTCTTTCCCAATAGCTTATATGCTGCATAGAGGCTATCTTCTTCGTGTAGCTTCGTTAGATTGCCTCAAGTTGTGAGATTAATTTGACACTGGTTGGTGACCATAGCTGAGAGCAATGATCAAAGTGGCTTAGGACAAGTGTTCTCCAGAGGACCATCATGGTTTCCTCATCTCTTGTTCTAAAAGTTCTAAGAATTCATCCGGTCAGCCGCCTGCATTTCATTGCCAATTTAGCAACATGCACGTGAAAGGATGCATCATTACTCATGTAAATGCCCAGGTCTCGCACTGACTATGCCTCTGGGATTGCAGTCCCTCCAGGTCCAGTGTATTTAATGGGCATTGCATTTAGTTTTGCATGCTGAGAGCACAAGGCTTGAAACTTTTCAGCATTAAACTGCATGCTATTCATTTCAGCCCACTTGTATATTTCATCCAGCTCACATTGCAGGTGCATAGTGTCTTCAGGGTTCTTTATTACGTGTGAGACCTTTGTACCATCTGCATAACTTGTGATCGTGGCTCTCTGTGTGGCTGAGAGGGTATGTCTGAGAGGGCATGTCTGAGAGGGCCATTATGAACAGTAGTGGTCCCAAAACAGTGCCTTGCGGAACACCGCTCACTATTTGCGTGTCATTGGCTACTACCACCGGACTTCTATCCCAATTTTCCAACTATGCCGAGATCACGCAGTTTGTTACATATCATTCCATGATCGACTTTATGAAAGGCCTTTGCAAAGTCGAGATATATCACTTCCACATTTGAGTAGTTGAGCAGCTGTTTCAGTACCCCGTCATTGTGTTGTAAGAGCTGAGTCAGGCAGCTTTTTCTTGGTCGGAAAACATGTTGGGTTTTAGGCAGCAAGTCATTTTCATCAAGGAAGGTGATTAGTTTTCTTCTGACTATTCGTTCCATGACCTTGCTGATGTGCGAGGTCAGAGAGATAGGTCTGTAGTTCTTGGCCTCCACTCTGCTACCTCCTTTATGAATAGGGCATATTTTACCTTCCTTCAGTTTTCTTGGAAGTTTGCCAGTTGCAAAGAAGCTCTGAAAGAGGGACTGCAGTGGTCTTGCTAGAACTTGCTTACATACTTTTAGAAGGATTGCTGGGAATCCATCAGGGTCAGTAGCTGAGTTTGGGTTCATTTCATCTCGCTATTACATCGTGCTCCTTTATATTGATGTAATCGATCATCATTGCCTCTGTTTTTATATCTGCAGTAGTAAAACGTCAGTTGGATTGCTGGTTTGAAAGTGCCCTAAGGGAGGAGTGAAAATACTTTTGAATTGCTCATTTAGTATTTCACTTATCCTCATTGTATAAATAAAATAGAGAAAACATATTTGGAATTTGTTGTTTAACACTGAGGAGGTGAATTAATAAGAATATAAAAACTTTGAACAAGCACTCATGTAATCCGTGAGGTTAACTTGCTGAGATGCATGTGTAAATATATATACATGCACACGCATACACACACACACATAATACATACATACAAACACATACATATACTTACACACACACACGTGTGTGTGTGTGTGTGTGTGTGTGTGTGTGTGTGTGTGTGTGTGTGTGCATGTCTACGTACGTAAATGTCGAACGATGAAATTGAGTGCCCAATACCTACATATGAAAATACCTACATATATATATATATATATATA
>NC_068991.1:60340672-60341632 GCF_001194135.2 Octopus bimaculoides
TATATATAAATCCAAGAAAGTTAGGGGTTGTGAATCCAACCCACTAAGGAATAATATCTATCCAATATACTGCTGGAAGAAAACCCAATTATTATTACACTAGTGTTTTTTCTTCGTATTACCAAGTGCAATAAATGGGTGTGGGTAAAAGGATATTTTACCCTTAATTTATATAGTAATAAGAAAATGGAGGGGAATATGTGGTACTCATCAACTTGCAGACATTGTACTGTGTCAATTTATCTGTCTAGTTTTCAACTAAGAGGACAGGACAATAAAAACAATATACAAACACATATGGCATATTATGTCATATCAGTAATAAAAACTTAAAAAGGACATCTAGTGACCGAAAATGGGACAATAACTTAAAGCTGTTTCAGTCTAAAGGTGACATGCCTCATTCTATCTATATAACTCCAGTAGGCTGAAGCAATTGATAGATGAAATGGATGAAATAGAGGTACATGGATGATTCTCTAGGCCTCTTTAGAGATTTTATAAAGTTCATAAGGTTAATTTAAAATATAAAAATATAAAAATATAAAAAACAGTAAAAATTCACATATATATGCATACTTTAACATATATAGATATACATAAATACATTAATGTACATTTAAATGTGTTTACACACATGTCTATACATGCATACCAGTGAGTCAATTATTATTGTTGTTATACATGAGGAAGACACATATATATACCTACCCACACATACATACATACATACACATATGTATACATAAACATTCCCGTACAGACATGTTCCCTGGTACAAACGCATTAGTTGCATTTGGAAAGGAAGATCGGTGCATTGGTTCCTAAGGCTATATTTACAACAAAATGTCCAAACCTATATATATATATATAAATGAGAATGTGTGTCTGTCTGTATGTCTGTCTCTGTGTGTGTGTGTGTGTGTGTGTGTGTGTGTGTGTGTGTGTGTGTGTGTGTGT
>NC_068991.1:60342503-60343397 GCF_001194135.2 Octopus bimaculoides
TATATATATATTTATATATATATATATAGGGAGAGAGAGAGATGTATGGAGCAAAATCCTTTTTACAGGGTCCATAACACTGGAATTTTGCAATGTGCGCATAAATATCAGATATATAAAGATGAGAATGTGTGTCTATGTGAATCCCTAAAACTCGAGAACTACTCAACCAATTTCATTCCAAATTAATACATGCCTTACTTAGGGTTCATGTAGTGTCTTAGACCAAAAAGATTTTTACTTTTTGCACAGTCCGAGCCCACAGTAATATCATATCGCCTCCACTATTTCAGTATTACGTGTTAAAAGTGAAACTATAACATCACTCTACTGTAATGTCAGATACTTTCACTTTAACACTGAAACTATTCCACTATTTCAGTATTACGTGTCAAAAGTGAAACAATAACATGTCGCTACTGTAATTTCAAATACTTTCACTTTAATACTTTCAATTTCATACTGAAACTGTTAAAGTGAAACTATCACATATATACAGGCATACTATAGGATCCAAGTTAAAAACATTCCCAACAATTCAACTTCTCTGGTTGACATTAACACCCCCACCCCCAATAGGGGCCTTCATTCCCACATTTTAGAGCTCCATGAGCTCCATTTTTCAGGAGCAAAATCCTTTTTACAGGTTCCAGAAGACTGAAATTTTGGAATATGCGCATAAAGATCAATAGTATGGGATACATGCTTCATGATTATAATTTTTTTAGGGTGTGTAAAGTGGGAAAGAACCTTATGTGCAATTTTGACGAAATTCGAATCATATGTATTCCAGTTCCTTACAGAAAATATAACAGAAAAGTCTCATTCTTCAATTGTATGTAACACGGGCAACGCCGGGTATCTCTGCTAGTGTGTGTATATATATATATATAT
>NC_068991.1:60343598-60346385 GCF_001194135.2 Octopus bimaculoides
CATAGCATCATAATTTCGAAATATTTATAGAACCGTCAAAAGCTTGTTTATTTTTATGTTTTTTTATTTATTTATTAGTGTTGCTTCATGTTTTGTAGCAATTGCTGTTCCTTTGCAGATATCATCAGAAAAAGGTAATTAAGATGACAAATCTATTGGACTTTCAAAGAGATCAAGTTGTTGGTGCTTGTATGACAGGCGCTAGCATAACGAAAACACCCGAAATGTTTAGTGTATCAAGAAGTACTTTCTCGAGAGTAATGACAGCCTTTGAGAAAGAGGGAAAAACCTCCTCATTGAAACAAAACTCCGGAAGAAAACCAAAACTTTCAGATAGGGACCGACGAACTCTTATGCGAATTGTTAGAAAGGATCACAAAAGTGCAGCTCCCAAAATTACTGCAGAGTTTAATGACCACCTCGAGAACTCAGTTTCCACAAAATCTGTTCGCCGAGAGCTGCACAAACCCGGATTTCATGGGCAGGCTACAATAAGAAAACCACTGCTTTTAAAAACAAAGGTTGCAAAGCGTTTGGAGTGGAGTAAAAACCAACAGAATTGGTCCCTAGAGCAGTGAAAGAATGTTATTTTCTCGGAAGAGTCAAGCTTTACCTTATTTCCGACCACAGGCCGAGTATGTGTATGGAGTCAGCCAAAAGAAGCATTTAACCCAGACTGACTTCTTCCAACTATTAAACATGGAGGATGATCTGTGATGATCTGCGGGGCTATATCTTGGAAATCCGTCGGCCCAATGGTTTCCCTTCATGGCAGAATTAATAGCCAAGACTATTTAAGCATTTATTCTCATCAAATTCATCCTATGTTTGCGGAATTTGAACATCTTATCTGGCCACCACAGTCCTCAGATCTCAATATTATTGAACACTTATTGTGCATTTTAGAATAACAAGTAAGGAGTCTACCCGATTTCTTGTGCTTATGAAGTATTGAGGTGTTCGTGTGGTCAATCTACGCCCTTTAATATAATTATCTATGTATTTATAAATTTAGTATAGAATTTTACCTACAAGAGTTTTATTTCACGCTGGCCACTTGATAAAATCATTAAAGTATAGATAGATAGATAGATAGATAGATAGATAGATAGATATTTGTGTGTGTGTGTGTGTGTGTGTGTGTGTGTGTGTGTGTGTGTGTGTGTGTGTGTGTGTGTGTGTGTGTGTGTGTGTGTGTGTGTGTGTGTGTGTGTGTGTGTGTGTATGCATATATGGGTACAGGACGTCACAAAACTTACACAACACGAAATACAAAAGACAACATGAAATAAGAAGACAAACTTTTGCGAACAACGAGGGAAACAAATGGAATTCAAGACAAGTAACATAAAGAACGACCCTTCATCAGTTGTCGGCTGTTTTATCTCCTCCACACTTCGAGCAATTCACAACAATATGTGCCTTCGAGGAAACAATTGCTCCCGCAAACCGAATTTGGGATTTTGCGGAAAATGAAAGTTGGTAACAAAATCAGGACAGTGAAATAAGCAGTGAGGGCTTCTAAGCCAGACGGAGTAAGGTGGCGAAAGCTGAAGAACATTCTTTGACAGCAGAAAAGGTGTGAAAGGTGACAGACAAGAATACGTCTGGTCTGTGCAACAGACCAGAAAAAAACAATGATGAACACGTGTGGAAAATAACGATGGGCGATGGTCACGTATAAACAACAAGAGAGTAAAGGAGGAAGAGGGCGAGAGAGAGAGAGAGAGAGAGAGAGAGAGAGATAGAAAATGGTGAAGGAGAGGAAAAAAAGAATTAGAGAAAGGATGAGAGGGGAAACAAAAAGGAGAGAAGAAAGAGAAAAAAAGAATTAGAGAAAGGAAGAGAGAGAAAAATGAAAGGGGAAAGAGGGAGAGTGAGAAAACAGTACAGAGTCGCATCAAAATTATTAAGATAAACTTACTTGGAAATAGATACGTGGCGTTCAATCATATAATATAACTAAATATATATATAGACTTATACACATACGTATATGCACATAGTGACACACACACACACACACACACACACACATATATATATATATGTGTGTGTGTGTGTGTGTGTGTGTGTGTGTGTATAAAAGGCAGGATGTGTGTGTGTGTATATATAAAAGGCAGGATGTGTGTGTGTACGTAAATGTAATTTATGCACGTCCACAAATTAGCACGCATGTCGCTCCAATTTTAGGAGGACATTCGTCATGACCCTATCTGCATTTTCGTCAAGTTTTTCTCTCAAAGGCACCCGCGTATAGCTGTAAAAATTGATTTTCAACCATAACTTTTACCAATTTTGAAGTTTGCTAACATGGCGAAGTGAAAGTGTGCGTTTGCGCGTGAAGGAGAGAGAGAAATTGTGTGTTGATGTATGTGTGTGTGAGAGAGAGAGGGGGAGTGAGAGAGAGAGGGGGAGTGAGAGAGAGAGAGAGAGGGGGAGTGAGAGAGAGAGAGGGGGAGTGAGAGAGAGAGATAGAGATTGTTTGCTAGCGTCTAACAAAAAAAAGTAAAGAAAAATTGGGAGAGGGAGACAAAAAGCGTCTAATGAAAGAAAAGCTAGGTGTGAGTAAGGAAGACAGAGTAAGTGTAAAATGTAAAATGCTTTTTTTTTTCTTAAAGATAAGATATAGTGTCAATTATAAGATGTTTTTGAAAGACACTACATTTTATAATGATATTATTTATACTTTCTCACACAACAATTAAAATATATTTATTTTAAATCATTTGTTTATTTTAGATCGTTCATCTTTCTCCCCCGCCTTTCACTCTCTCTCTCTCTCTC
>NC_068991.1:60347946-60349910 GCF_001194135.2 Octopus bimaculoides
GACTGAATTTCTCCTTTTCATTGAGTACCTAGCGAAGTACCCCTCCTTGAGTAATTACTACTTCTGAGGTTTTGTTAGCTAGGAAACATATAACTTGGATCTTACCTACTCCATTCTCTAAATTTGAATTTCTATTCGCATACACAATTAACGCTAGTTGCAAACCGTGAACTATGAAATAACGTTTGTGAGCTTTCGATATAGAAAAAATTTACAACCTTCTACGTCAATAAACCACTATTGTTCCTGAAAGTTGTTTTCTACACCTTCTATGGACTGCTCGAAGCTTACTAACTTCCTACTGCTTGATCCTGAGTTCAAATTCCGCCGAAGTCGACTTTACTTTTCATCCTTTCGGGGCCGCTAAAATGAATACCAATTGAATATTCGGATTGATGTAATTGATTAACCCCCTCCCCTTGTGGCAAAATCGAAACCGTTATTATTATTAAGGCAGCAAGCTGACAGAGTCGTTAGAACGCCGAACGAAATGCTTAGCGGTATTTCGTCTGTGTGACACCGGTTGAAATGCTTAGCGGTGTAACGGCTCCGTGAGTTTGGATTTATTAGTAATTATTTGGGTGCCTTTGTATAGTAAGTGCAAGTTTCTATTGACTGTTTTTGTGTTATTTCCTGTCTTCTTTCGAAAACTATCGTGTGTTTTCCCTTGTGGGGGAAACATTTATTGCTGGCAAGATGCCGAATACTGTATCTTCGTTTGGCGAAGAGTCAACCGATGGAAAAAATATTGAAAGTTTATTGTTTGGAGATGTTTCAGATTCTTCTGAAGGTGAATCGCCAAAACCAACGAATTCTACTGTGAAAAGCCTTCAAACAGAAGGAAAACAAAAAATAAGTTTTGCGTCGGCGGCTGGAGGTGGAACACGCCAGCTGTCGACGAATAAAAAGGACTTACTAATGTACAAAGACATGATTACAATTCAAGACGGTGTTGTCAAGGTTCAACTCCCAGAAGATTATTTATTGTCAGTAAAGAAGAAAACCATCATGTACAAGACATTCTGTAAAAAAGAAAAAAAAATTAGCGAGTAAGCGAGGAGAGGGTGGGAAAATGTTTGAAATCCATCTGGCAGGATATCACATATCTGACCAGAGGTAAAAAGTTCGGTACCATCGAAGTACAACTAAAAAATATTGAAACGGCACAGATGCACTCGATAAATTCATTGGAAACAGAAGATTTAATTCTAATACCTATATACATGGGTATGAGGACTGCCAACATACGAATAACAAAGGTCCCTCCTAAAGTCGACCCTATGTGGTTGATGGCGGCAGTCCTGTCAAAAAAAATAAAGGAGATAAATATCCTTCATGTTAACGTCTCTGAAAAGGCAAATTGGACCGGCCACATGGTCCACTTCATTATACAAACGGAACAAACTGTTTTAGAACAGCTTCCAGAAAAAATAGAAGTTGGGGAGAAGTTGTTCCTCAACGTTTTTGTCGGGGGGCGTAAAACCCGATGTTTTCAGTGTGGTCAGATAGGCCATATAAAAAAATACTGTAAGGAAGGCGAGGAGGAATCTGAAGGTGAGGAGGAAGAGAAAGATAAAGAAACCGAAGAAAAGAAAATTACCAGCAACAAGTAGAACAACGACCAACAAAAGCAGCAAAAAGAAACCGACCACAAATAACAAGGAAAGAAGTGGAGGACAGAGGGATAGTAGCACTTCACAGCAAAAATGTTGATTTAATGAGAGAAATAAAAACAAAAAAATCAGCCACCAGAATAGCAGAACTGTCTGAAAAATTTCAAAATTATGAACTATACGAAATGGATACAAAGACTCATAAGATTTTATTAAATACATACAGAACGTCTGTATCGGCAATGAGACTGGAATTTAACCAGTCCATTTTTCAAGACTTGCCACCTCCGACCCTATGTCAACAAAAGGTGGAGAGTCCCTCTCCACCGGACAAGCCCTGATTAACAGGTA
>NC_068991.1:60352814-60353596 GCF_001194135.2 Octopus bimaculoides
TGTTTTGTATCATTCTATGTTTAGCCCCCTGTGGGCAATAAAGAAATTGGTATATCGTCTGTCGCTACGTTCTGAGTTTAAATTCCGCCGAGGTTAATTTTGCCTTTTATCTTTTCAGGGTCGATAAAATAAGTACCAGTTGAATACTGAGGTCGATGTAATCGACTCGTCCCCACCTCCTCCAAGCTGCTCATGTGGCAAAAAATTATTATTATTATTAGTAGTAGTAGTAGTAGTAGTAGTAGTAGTAGTAGTAGTAGTAGTAGTAGTAGTAGTAGTTTCACTTCCAGTATTAAACTACAGCGTAGAAAGTCTTGATATGCGTGTACATATGTTTGTGTGTATGCGTGATTGAATAAATGCAATTATACGTATGCATGTAAATGAGTAGTGTGTGTGTGAGTGTGTGTGTGTGAGCGTGTGTGTATGTGTGTGTGTGAGATAGAGAGAAAGAAAGAGGGTGAGGGCGAGAGTTTGTGCTTTTGTGTCTCTGTGTCTATGTGGGTGTGAGTGAGTGTGGGAGTGCAAAGCAAAAATTCTCTACTTCCCGTGTGTTTCTAAAGTGGCACAATGAAATGATGTTTTAAAAGTAGAAAATACGTTAAAATACATGTTAAAAAGAAATCTTTTAAAAGATTAAATGCAAATATTTCCAAATAGATAAAAAAGCGTTCAATTTACGTTAAGATTATTGTTTTTACTATTTTTAACCTTTGAATTTTTCAGTGGTTTCAACATTTTCATCATTTTTAACTTTTACGAAGTTACATTTCAATTCTCAC
>NC_068991.1:60354948-60357992 GCF_001194135.2 Octopus bimaculoides
TCCAAAATTGTGTTGTATTTATAATCTTTACACAGAGTGGTGGGAGCTGCATAGCTCCATGAATAGCGTCATGAAAAACCTGGTCCCATTTTCTAACATTTGAGTCGACCATTATTAAATTATCAGGAAAATATCTAACTTACTTTTTGGATTGCCGTTTATGTTGCTTTTGTTTTGCTGGTGGTGGTCCTGTTGATGTTGCTGCGTGTGTTGGTTTTGAAATGTGGAGTAGAAATATAAATCAATCAGATATGTTCAGTACGATATTTCTAATATTTGATTTGAAAGATCTCAGTCGCATTGGCATTTGGATGTCGGATGCCACAAGTAATTTAACCGATCTAAAAGTGTCTCCGTGGATGGTAGCAAGACAATGGAATAAACAGTGTTGCTATTTCAAAAGTTGGTTTAAAAGTAAACCCAACAACCGTCACTAACACTATCACCATTGCCACCACCATCACCACCACTATCACCACCGCCGCTGCCGCCACCACTACATCCCCGCCACCACTGCTAATACTAAATAGCAGTAAAAATTAGGTGTGACTGTGAAATTGAAATTGAAAGTGAAACTTGTACGCTACTACTACTTCTAATTGCGCAGTTTATATCCCAAGTCAGAAACTGAAAGTGATATTAATGGTGATATTAAAGTGATATTAATGGTGAAAGTGGCCTTGATTACCTAGTTTTGAACTCAGAGTGGTCCTTCTCTTAGGCTGCTTACCATCCAAGACTAACGAGTTCAGCCTGCTCGGAGTACTGGCTATTTGAAGGTGCCAGAAATTCACCTTTTTACTCCTTTCTCCTGTTAGTTCGGTGAAGGAGTCGGGCTTGACTGTCAGGGGCTATGTCTTGCGCAGACAACTGGGGTATTTCATAAGTGAAGGGTGCTCAGATCCTTTCATCACCAGGTATTGACAGATACAAGATGCCCCTATCTCTCACTACAGCAGAATCAATTCGACCCAATTCCTATTAGATAACAAAAATGCAGTAACGATAGCAACAAAAATAACAACAACGATAGCAAAGGTAACGACAGAAACAACAACAAAACCAGTACCAACAACATCGATAAGAACGACAACAACGGCAGCAGCAGCAGTAGCAGCAACAGTGACAACAACAGAAACAACAACGAAACAATGCAAATAAAAAATATCAAAAATAGTTTTGCAGCAGTAGCAGCCAAGACCAAACTCCCATATGTTGTAGACCTCACAAATAAAGAGCAGATGCTCCCAGAGGCATGGAAACTAATTAAACAAGAGAACAATCGGGCATATCTCACAATCCCATCAGAGGCAATTGAAACTGTAGAGCGAAGAACGGTGCTTTTCAGATGCACCTCAGCAGACACAAAAAGTGCGGTTTTGATAGCCCATGTAATTATTGAGGCGGCGCTGCGGTGCATAAGAAATAACATCGAATACATAGCGAGGAGCAAACAATACGGCGCCATTTCGTGCTGTTTAAATTAGAAGCCCTCGCTGTGAAACATTCAATGACCCTCTGCAACACCAGCAAAGTCATCACGTACTCCTCCCACATGGGGAAACGTACATCCCGTGTCCGCATTCCTAAATCGCCCCCAGGACTATATATTTGGTGGTTTGGGATGCATAATAGAGGCAACAAGAACTGCCAGGGAAGACTAGTCAGGGGTTGACCTGGAAATACTTCTCCAGATCAGACCCGAAAACATAAAAAAATCCCAGACCACATCCGTCTCCAGAACAGAACGGTGATACATATCAAGACTAAGGGAAAAGGCCTCATTGTTTCAGGTGTAGAGAAACGACTCATTTGGCTGCTCCCTGCCGCCTACGGCCTCTGCTGCCGCCTACGGCCTCTGCTGCCGCCTACGGCCTCTGCTGCTGCCTACACCGGGACCAGAACCACAAACATCACCAGCACCAGCAAAATACTACCAGCAGCAACACCAAAGGTAACAACCGCCCTAGGTGGGAAAGAAGGAAAGTTCTTCTATCCCCTTACACCAAACAAAAATACACACATAAACAATATTATAAACATGCACGCAGACACACAGCAATGCGGTCGATGGAAGTGTCACATTGGAGTTCTCTGTGGGATTTGTGGTGAGCAGGGGCGATGACGTACTCGGTGAGACTGGGCGTCGGGAGGGATCGATTGACTGGTCCTTGCGGAGGACTTTCGGGCCGGGGCCTATGGACAATTTCCAGAAATCCCTGGCTTGGCAGTGTTACCGGGGATGGAGTTGCCGATTAGAAACAAGCTCCACATGCGCAGTAATGCTGTCAGTCGGATGTGTCCTAGATGTGCACAGGGCGATGAAACCGTTCTGCCTACACTCGTTCAGTGCCTGGGCATTGCAGACTTGTGGAATTATGTTGAACAGTTATTGACACGAGTAGGACTGATTCGGGTATCGGACAAGTCCATCGTCATGATCGCCTTGCCACCTTCCTTTGGCCGGGAGGGAAACGCAGTTTTCTTCTGCCTGATGGCTATGGCGAAAGATGTGGTGTGGTGGACGAGGCTGAAAGGACCGAAGACAGATACTTTCCACTTCAGCAAAGCCCTCTTGAAAAAGAAAGCTAAAGTGGAGAGGGAAGTATTGCCATTTATCAGTAAGAATATCTAAGGCAGCAGTTTTAGCACGGGTTTTCATACGCTTAAATTTTTCTATGCTTGTTATTATTATTATTATTATTATTATTATCATTATTATTATTGAGTGAGAGAGCAGTGCATGCCATCAAAGTGACACTGGGGTAAAATATACGAAGCCCATTATACCCATCATGACTACCCGTCTGATAAGGGTACACCAAGCACATGCATCACAACCATATGTGCGAGACATTGTGATCTCATATCAAGATAACCAGTGCATGACCTCACAGGTGGGCCCAGTTAGAATTTTCTTCAGGTCGAGTAGCCCATCCCGCTCAAAAGGTCCCTGAATAAGGTTTGTTTAAGGATATTGAGCAAAACACCCATGACTATGATGCTCCCCCACTACCTCTGCTTGTGATCAGAGATGCACATAT
>NC_068991.1:60359855-60361233 GCF_001194135.2 Octopus bimaculoides
TCGCACCCCTCGGACCCCTACAATTTATTTCCTCCCCGAAATCCACAAATCTAACAGCCCTGGCCGCCCCATCGTCTCCGCCTGCAACTGCCCCACCGAACTCATCTCCCAATGTCTTGACCGTGTCCTTGCCCCCCTAGTGGCTTCCCTCCCCTCTCACATCCATGACTCCAACATGCTCTTCGTTTGTTCAACTCCTGCCCTTCTAGACTTCTCTTCACTCTTGACATCAATAGCCTTTACACGGTGATCCCTCAGCACGAGGGGTTTCGTGCACTCCAGCACTTCTTTGACCTTCGACCCAACCCCCAACCTGACACATCCAGACTCCTTCGTCTGGCCGAACTTGTCCTGTCTCTTAACTGGTTCTCGTACGTGGACGATTTTTACCAGCAATTCTCGGGAGTGGCCATGGGAACAAGAATGGACCCTGTTCGTTGGCTACGTTGAGGCCCAAATATTCTTAAGTTTCACTGGTTCCACTCCCGGACTATACAGTCATTATATTGATGACTGTATCGGTTCGACCTCACTTTCCCGCGAACAACTAGACTCCTTTCCCTCTTTTGTTAAATCTTTCCGTCTTGTCCACTTCTTCTGCACTATTTCCGATACTTCCGTAGCCTTTCTCGACATTTCGATCAGCATCCACACTCACCACCGCCATCTCAAACACACAGACTCACACTCATACCTCAACTTCTCCGCCTCCCACCCTAAACACACCAAGCTATATATATTACATTAATAATTATATCAAAGAGTACACGAAGCACCAGCTTGCTATAAAGTGGGAGTAAAAACTCCCAACATAACCACCAATCTCATTGAAAATATACAACAAACCTACAGAAATTGGGTCCGTTACATATTTTCAGTGAAATTAGGGGTCAACTTGGGGGCTTTCACTTTCAATTTATAGCAAGCTGGTGTTTCGTGTACCCTTTAATATAATTCAGAATTTAATGTACAGCTGTTTAATGCTAATATCGCTTGCTGCCACTAATGTTATTGTTACTGTTATTATCATTTATTTAGATTCGCCACAGATAATAATAATAATAACAATAATAATAATAATAATAATAATAATAATAATAATAATAATAATAATAACAATTGCTGCCTTAGATATTATGACTGATAAATGGCATGGAAAACCTCTCAATGGCAAATACCCAATGAGAGCGAATAATGCAGATATTCACAAAACCCTTACCCATCAATGGCTAATGGCCTCTGGCTTGAAATCAGAAACAGAGGGGTTTACCATAGCAGCCCAAGATCAATGCATACCTATAAAGAACTACCAGGCCAACATATAAAAGAACGGCAGCTCCCCATTATGTCGTATATGCCAACAACAAAATGAGATCAT
>NC_068991.1:60365692-60366252 GCF_001194135.2 Octopus bimaculoides
TTGTATGATTGTGTATAGAGGAATATATTATTTTGTTTAAAAGAGTTCCAACTCTGTCTGTTTTTTATGTTTTATTTATATTCTTGTAAAATTAATGTGGGATATAGAATATGGAATATACAATATATAATATAAAAATGGATGGTACAATGAAATAAAGTATTGAATGTCTTATTGAATATATGGAATATTGAGTGTTCAATATAAAGGATTAAATATATAAAGGCGAATACGTATTTTCTATACCTTGTGGTATTTCATCAGGATAATGCTCGGCCACATACAGCAAGGATGACATTTCAAAGGCAAGAACACTTTGAATGGGAAACAATGCTCCACCCACCATATTCGCCAGACATTTCCCCATCGGATTATCATTCATTCCACAGTCTTCAAAATCAGTTGGATGGGGGAAATATGAATTCTGTAGATGCGGTCAGAACAGTACAGGAGGAGTATTTTTCATCACGGAGAAGTGAATTTTGGAAGCGGGGACTAGGAAGTCTACCATATAGATGAAAGAGCATTGTAGAAAATGAAGGAGAGTATATTTTAGATTA
>NC_068991.1:60366352-60368917 GCF_001194135.2 Octopus bimaculoides
TCTTTAATCTTCATCTATAAAATATCTGAAAAATCAAATATGTACAATGTCTTAAATATGGCACTAACCTTAACAGCTTGTCTCTTGAGAAAATTACAATCGTTATAACATAGGTAGTATAGTCTTCGATCTCTGGCAGAGACCCGGCCACTAGCTAAAAGCCTCGAAACAAGCTAAAATGTAGAATTAAATAATAATGGTTTCAAATTTTGGCTTAATGCCAGCAATTGATTTGGAGAGGGATAAGGTAATTATATCCACTGTGGTTCTCGATTGGTACTTATTTTATCGATCCTGAAAAGATGGAATGCCAGTTGACATCGGCATAATTTGAACTCAGAACGTAAAGTCACACGAAACGCCGCTAAACATTTTGCCCAGCGTGTTAACTATTCTGCAGGTTCGCCGGCTTAATAATATTCCTTTCTGCTATCGGTTGAAGGACTGGAATTTCTGGGATAGTCGGTTACATCGATTCAATACGAGACGGGTACTTAATTTATGAACCCCAAAATGATAAAAGGCAAAGATGACCTCGGCAGAATTTGAACTGAAAACGTAAAGACGAATGAAATGCCGTTAAGTATTTTACCTGGTGTACTAACGATGCTCTCAGCTCGCTGTCTTAATAATAATAATAATAATAATAATAATAATAATAATAATAATAATAATAATGGCTTCAAATTTTTCCACCAGGTTAGTCATTTTGGGGAAGGATTTCTTCCCGAAATCATTGGACACTTTTTTTTTATCGTTGAATAAATTACCATGATCTAATGTGCCACAAAACATTTTTTTTGTCCTCAAAACGGGGGTGTGATGTGTAGTGAACCACTCGGAAATTTCACCCTTCATCCCGTCATCAAATCTTTTTTGCTGTTTTGTTCCTTACCCATATTTCTACATAACATTTTGCAGAAATCCATTTTCGAGAGTGTGGATTACATTAGACTGAAAATTGAAACAAGTTTGAAAGAATAAGTGAAAAAGCTGAAGTTACAGCAATTAGTGGTAACGAAGTCTGGGCTGGAGAGATAATGAATGAAAGAAAATTAATGTAAAGAAACACTAGAGTTTGTGTGTGTGTGTGAAACAATTAAAAGTATAATATTAAAACAAAATATCTTTTTTATACCACTTAAAATCACTTGATATATTAATCCCAGATGGCAGAATAGATTTGAAAAAGAAATAAACTTTCCCTTGCAATTTTGGGCGCCGAAACTCTAACCGGGAAAGTAATGCGCTTTATCTTTGTGTGTGGGGCGAGAGTGAGTGAGAAAGAGAGAGAGAGAGAGAGAGAGAGAGAGAGAGAGAGAGAGAGAGAGAGAGAGAGAGAGAGAGAGAGAGAGAGAGAGAGAGAGAGAGAGAGAGAGTACAATGATCACATTACGGATTTTCATAGCAAATCACACTCGATTTTTCTATGTGTGCGTGTTTGTGTATGTTAATATGTGTATGTGAGTCTGTGAGAGTGTACCCGTATGTATATGACAACCAAATCTGAAATATGCTTTTTCTTGTTGCACAATGAAGTTATGTTTTAAAAGTAAGGAAATATATGTTAAAATTTAAAGAAATCGAAGACTTTTAGTAAACAGAATATATTTTTTGTGGAAACAAAGAAATAAAAAACAATGATTGATTTGGAAAAAAATTATTATTCTTTTATTAATTCTAACCTTTGAATGCTTGAAAAGTTTCAATATATTTTTAGAATCTTAAAATTTTACCAAATCCTAAACAAGAAATCACAATGTTTGTCATATATTCCTAACGTGACTCAATGAGAGGGTATAATTTAAAAGTAATGAAATATAAGTTAATTATTTTTTAATCTAAGACATTTAGTTATAGGAAAATATTTCTTATAAAAATACGTTTAATTTAGATAAAGATTATCGTTCGTTTAGAAATTTTGTCCTTTGGATTTTTCAGAAGTTTCAATATATTTTTATCATTTTCTAACTTTTCCCAAATCTTAAACAAAATGCCTTTACTTCCTCATATACATTTCTAACGTTGCATAATAAAATTATATGTTTCAAATTAAAACAAAAAAGGGGAAAATTTTAAACCGCTGAAAACATTTGGTTAAAAGAAAATATTTTTAGTGAAAACAAAAAGGGTTCATTTCAACATGGTTATTTCTAACCTTGCAATCTGTCAGTAGTTTGGATATTGTTTCATTATTTTTAACTTTTAGCATGTCTTATTTCTTATTTCACACATTCATTTCTTCTTTGTTTCGTCATATTCGATCTGATTGTTTTGCTATTGCTTTTTCTCAAGGTTCTTGCTTTTCTATTATTTTTTCATTACTTATTGTTCATTTTTTAAAAATCACTCTCTTTTATCTTGTAACTTCCTTCATTTTAGTTATTCACTCGCTTTTCAAAACAGTGATAGATTTTCAAATGAAATTTTTTTGGCAGCAAAAGCTTGTCTTCTAATTCTTGTTGTTTATATTTGAAGGATTCAATCCCACCTTTTTTATAAAATGGTATTTTCTCTAATGGGTTTTCCTCTCCAGCTCCATAATCCAAATTGGCTTCACAGAAT
>NC_068991.1:60372807-60373872 GCF_001194135.2 Octopus bimaculoides
CACACACACACACATATATATATATATATATATAGATAGATAGACAGATAAATAGTTAGATAAATAGATACATATATGTATATATATATATATATATGTGTGTGTGTGTGTGTGTGTGTGTGCGTGTGTTTATCCCCCCCCACCATCCCTTGACAACCGATGTTGGTGTTTATGTCTCTGTAACGTAGCGGTTCGGCAAAAGTGACCGATAGAATAAGTACATAGATTAAAACGAATAAGCCCTGGGGTCGATTTCTCCGAGTAAAAAGGTGGTGCTCCAGCATGGCCGCAGTGAAAATCACTGAAACGGGTAAAAGAATAAAGGAAATAGACAATGTCGTAAATATGGCACTAACCTCAACAGCTCATCTCTTGAGAAAATTACAATCGTTGTAACATAGCTACTAGTCTTAGATCTCAGGTAGAGACCCGGCTAATAGCTAAAAGCCTCGATATCAAGCTAAAATATAGAATAAAATAATAATGGTTTCAAATTTTGACAGAATGCCAGCAATTAGTTTGGAGAGGGGCAAGGTAATTTCATCCACTGCAGTGCTCGACTGGTACTTTATCGATCCCGAAAAGATGGATTGCAAATTAACCTCGGCGTAATTTGAACTCAGAACGTAAAGTCACACGAGACTCCACTAAGCATTTTGCACAGCGCGTTAACTATTCAGCAGGTTCGCCGGCTTAATAATATTCCTTTCTACTATAGGCTGAAGGCCTGCAATTTCTGGGATAGTCGGTTACATCGATTCAGTACGAGACTGGTACTTAATTTATGAACCCCGAAATGATAAAAAGCAAAGGAAACTTCGACGGAATTTGAACTAAAAACTTAAAGACGAACGAAATGCCGCTAAGCCTTTAACCCGGCGTACTAACGATGCTACCAGCCACGGTCTTAAGAACAACAATAATAATAATAATAATAATAATAATAATAATGATAATAATAATAATAATAATAATAATAATATTAATAATAATAATAATAATAATAATAATAATGATAATAATAATAATAATGATAATAATAATAATAATAATAATAATAATAAT
>NC_068991.1:60376249-60381012 GCF_001194135.2 Octopus bimaculoides
AAATACATAACAAAAACACCAGGACTTACAAATATATATAACATACAGAAAATTGCACTACTGGGTACTGCACACATTCTACGCAAAACACTTTCAATACAGTAAACATAAGAGCACCACAGCAAACCACAGCACATACCCAAGTCGCACAGAGCTGCGCTCGGTAGTGAAGTGAAAGCACGTTATAAAAATAAAACTACTGAATAATAATAATAATAATAATAATAATAATAATAATGGCTTCAAATTTTTGCACCAGGTTAGCCATTTTCGGGGAGGGAATGTGTTGATTACATCTAACCACGTGTTCGACTGTTACTTAGTTGATCGTCCACACCCCTCATATCTAGCTGGAATCATTGGAAATTTTATTTATTTTTTTTTTCGTTGAATGAATTACAGTGACCTTCCAAAGTGCCGCAAACTACATTTTTTGGCCAGAAAAGACATGCCATGCTGGCCAGAATGTAAGGAATGGAAAAACGGAGTTTCACTTAACCTCCTGGTGCTGTTTGCGGTCGAGTGGTTCCCCCATCTTGACTGTTTGGTTGGGTTCTTCGCTGCTGCTAGTGCTACTCCCACTGCCACCTTTACTGTAACACCTGCCTGCTTTGTTTCCTTGGGTTCAATTTCTTTTTACTATTCCCCTGCCTTTTTGTTGTTGTTGTTGTTGTTGTTGTTGTTGTTTTTGTCGACTCGTGAGTTGTGGTGCTTTCGGTTGGACATTTCTTTCTGATACTGTTGGCCGAAAAACCATAAGTAGCCCATTGGACCATAATCGTAGCACCCCGGCCTTCTTCCCTCCTCGTTCACCCTTAGTTCTACTCCATTCGAAAGGGAAATCAGGTATGGGACTTTCTCTAACTGCTTTGGCTTCACGTGGAGAAGAACCTCTAAGATATTTCCAACCCAATTCTCCCTCCTCGATATTTTAGCATCCAAGAGATTCTTTTCCCCGTCCGTACAAATACAGGCGAGAATCCACCATAAATCCAAGCCTGGTGGGATACCTGACACCGTAATTCGTACCGTCCTTCTTCCCATGTACGTTGGGGGGAGGGCAATTTCCTCAGTGCGATGCGTAGCCACCGAGTTCTGTATCACCTCCCTCCCCCGTCTTAAAAAGGACTTCACTCGGCTGTACTGCCTCGCTCTCGCAATGTGATAGATATCCTGCCATATATGTTTCGAGGCTTTCCCACGTGGTCGCGTTTAGCGTTTTCGAATTTCCTTGTTTTTGTGTTCACGTACCTATAGACAGCTGCCCGTTTAGCTATTTCACGTCGCTTGGAGCCGTCAATTCTGCCCTCCTTCCATTCATTTTCATATATTTTGCTGCCTTGTTTAGTTTTTTATTCTGTTCTCCAATGTGATGTTAACCAATTCCTTAGTTGCCGTGATAAACTCCATTTTTGTTAGACTCTTCGCAGCAGCTGTTGTCAATGTTGTTCTTCGTGCTACTACAATTTCCATGTAGTGGGGAAGACTTTACTCCTTCCTTCCTCTCCCTTTCTTTCTGCTTTTCATCTTCTTTCTTCTTTTCTTGACTCTTCTTCTTCTTCTTCTTCTTCTTCTTCTTCTTCTTCTTCTTCTTCTTCTTCTTCTTCTTCTTCTTCTTCTTCTTCTTCTTCTTCTTCTTCTTCTTCTTCTTCTTCTTCTTCTTCTTCCTGCTGTCTACTGCCACTGGTGGTAGGGAGAAGGGGAAGTCCTCGTGAAAATTGCTGCATCACCTTGCTTCTTCACTCCCGCTTTTCGTCACCATCTTCAATATTTACTTTCTTCGAAGCAAATTTTCGAAGAAATTTGAAAACAAAAAGGTTCGTATCACTCCCAAAATTTGGTTAACAAACGTCAACGCCCCACCCCCAGAAGGTCAGCTGGCTTGCAAAACGATTTAAACAGCAAAATACAGTATAGAACCTTTTAAACAAGTGAATTAGTAATAAACTTACAGCTTTCCAGAAACACATCTCCAGCTATGGCGACAACAACAACAACAACAACAACAATAACAACAACAACAACGACAACAACAACAACAACAATCACCATGTCGCACACATATGGTTGTGATGCATGTGCCTGGTGTACCCTTATTAGGGGAGTAGTCATGATGGGTATAATGAGATTCGTATATTTTACCCCAGTGTCACTTCGATGGCATGCGTTTCTCTTTCTCTCAATAATAATAATAATAATAATAATAATAATAATAATAATAATAATAATACAATTCTATATTTAAGAGATGAGGAATTATGTATATTATTTACATTATTTACATTTGACAGATATTTGTCCTCATCTTGTTTGTTGTTAACACAACGTTTCGGCTGATATCCCCTCCAGCCTTCATCAGGTGTCTTGGGGAAACCCAGGTTCGAAATTTCCCCAAGACACCTGATGAAGGCTAGAGGGTATATCAGCCGAAACGTTGTATTAACAACAAACAAGATGAGGACAAATATCCGTCAAATGTAAATAATTTAAATCATAAAGGCCCAAGATGTGGAAGACAATATCGGAGGACGAGTTACAGCACAAAAAGATTACAAAAACATGCGGGGTTAACATCAATCAAGGGAGTAGATCCGTTCAGTCTCCCCAGTCTTGCCACTGTCGTCTATGTTTTGATAAACACACTAGAAGGTAACACCTTTCTGTCTACCCTCACCTTCCTCTTCGATGGTGATTAGACGAGGGAAGTTTGCCAGGACAGAAGGCACATGGCTACTAAGAGGTGAAATGATGAAGGCAATTCAACCTCAGTCCAGCTAATAAATACCTGGGAGTACTTGAGGTAGATGGAATCAAACATCACGACATGAAGAAAAAGACAAAAATAGAGTACCTGCGGCGAGTGAGAAAATAACTGACTTCAAAACTGAATGCCAGAAACATAATTTCGGCAATAAACTCGTATGCATCCGCAGTAGTTCGTATCCTGAAGTGGATAGAAGAGGAGCTAGAGGAGATGGACAGGAAGTCAAGAAAGCTTCTCACGATGCATAGAGCCCACCATCTACGTGCAGTTACTGATCGCCTATACATGAAGAGAGCAAATGGAGGAAGGGGACTCATAAGAGTGGAAGATTGCGTGCGTATCGAACTAGGAAGCTTAATGAGATACCTAGCCCAAAGTAAGGAAACTTTGCTAGTGACAGTTAGGAACGAGGGAGAATTGAGAGCAGAAAAAAAGGAAAACAGAGAAAGAAGTACAAAAAGGACATAAAAAAGAATTACGCAAGAAGGGACTGCACAATCAACTCCATGTAGCCATAACAGACCAATTATTGATAGACAAAATGGTAATGCAAGATTGTAAAGGAAGGAGAACGAATTTGGGAATGACCTGGATTGACTATAGCAAACCTTATGACATGATTCCACATTCGTGGATTATCGAATGCTTGGAACTATTTGGAACTGCAAGGAATGTAACGTATTTCCTGAAGAGAAGTATGGTTGGGTAGAAAACTGAGCTGACAGCCTACGAAAAAAGCTTGGGCACTCTGGGGCTCAGAAGAGGAATTTTTCAGGGAAATAGCTTATCTCTATTGCTTTTTGTTCTTTGCATGATTCCTCTGACTTTTGGTACTTAGGAAAATGAACCTTGGATATCAGCTAAAGGGAAAATCTCAAACAATCAATCACTTCATCTTCATGGACGATTTGAAGCTGTATAAAATGGAAGAGGTACAAGTCAGTTTCTTGGACAACGCACTCAACTGTTTTAGCGCTGACATTAGAATGGAATTCAGACTCCAGAAGTGTGGTATAATGTACCTGAAAAGAGGCAAGGTACAATCCCTAGCAGGGACAGAAGTACCTAATAGAGAAACGATAAAACAAATTGAAATAGAACGCTAAAAATACTACGACTACAAGTAATAGTAGTAGTAGTGTACAAGTTTCGCTTACAGCTTCAAAACTACACCCAATTCAATCGGCATCTATCTACCAGTACAGATGGTAAAGTCCAGCAGAAGAGTGTGACATGTTTCGAGTGGTATTCATGCCAGTATTTAGGAAGGGGAACGTCATAATGACGACAGATGTTTTAATGTAGGTACTATCCTATTCGGTCATGTCCAGGTTTGTACTCGGATGTTACGTGTTTAGAGCAGACAGCCACAATGTTGTCGATGTAGCTTATAGTCTACAATTTGGCTCAGCACATTGTGGAGAGCGTTTGCTTAACAGTTTATGAGTAGAGATCGATCCTTGGTTACCTTTAATATCACTTTCAGTTTCTGACTTGTGATATAAACTTCGCAAATAGTAGTAGTAGTAGTAGTAGCGTACAAGTTTCACTTTCAATTTCACAGCCACACCTAATTTTTACTGCTATTTAGCAGTGGTGGTGGCGGCGGCGGTGGTGATAGTGGTAGTGATGGTATTGGCAGTGGTGGTAGTGTTAGTAACGGTTGTTGGGTTTACTTTTAAACCAACTTTTGAAATAGCAACACTGTTTATTCCATTGTCTTGCTACCAACCACGGAGACACTTTTAGATCGGTTAAATTACTTGTGGCATCCGACATCCAAATGCCAATGCGACTGAGATCTTTCAAATCAAATATTAGAAATATCGTACTGAACATATCTGATTGATTTATATTTCTACTCCACATTTCAAAACCAACACACGCAGCAACATCAACAGGACCACCACCAGCAAAACAAAAGCAACATAAACGGCAATCCAAAAAGTAAGTTAGATATTTTCCTGATAATTTAATAATGGTCGACTCAAATGTTAGA
>NC_068991.1:60382369-60382951 GCF_001194135.2 Octopus bimaculoides
ATAAAAAATAACGAATCAAAGATAAAGCAGTGAAACATTGTGAGAATTGAAATGTAACTTCGTAAAAGTTAAAAATAATGAAAATGTTGAAACCACTGAAAAATTCAAAGGTTAAAAATAGTAAAAACAATAATCTTAACGTAAATTGAACGCTTTTTTATCTATTTGGAAATATTTGCATTTAATCTTGTAAAAGATTTCTTTTTAACATGTATTTTAACGTATTTTCTACTTTTAAAACATCATTTCATTGTGCCACTTTAGAAACACACGGGAAGTAGAGAATTTTTGCTTTACACTCCCACACTCACTCACAGAGGCACAAAAACACGAACTCTTACCCTCTCTCTCTTTCTCTCTCACACACACATATACACATACACACACGCACACACACACACACACACGCAACAACTCATTCATATGCATACGTATAACTGCATTTATTCAATCACGCATACACACAAACATATGTACACGCATATCAAGACTCTACGCAGTAATTTAATACTGAAAGTGAAACTACTACTACTACTACTACTACTACTACTACTACTACTACTACTACTACTACTACTACTA
>NC_068991.1:60383055-60383613 GCF_001194135.2 Octopus bimaculoides
CACCACCACCACCACCACCACCACTACTACTACTACTACTACTACTACTACTACTACTACTACTACTACTACTACTACTACTACTACTACTACTACTACAACAACATTTTGTAACGGTTAGTACCGTTTGCAGTCTTTTCGACTTTTTCAACTAGGAGTATAACGCAGGCAGCTATACGCAATATAAAAAAGGAGAAACTCAGTCGTTATCCTATATATATAGGGTGTCCCAAAAAGATGTACTCACTCTTTGACTTCCCAGTACTCATACATTTTGTGTTCAAGTAGATGTTTATTGATATACATACAATCCTAAAAAGTTAAATTAAATTCAGGAAAATAAATTGTTGTAGAAACGATTATTTATTGTCATTTAGAATAATTTAATGTTCTCTCTCATTCCTGCGTGTTCGCGAATGTTCAAACTGCCTTCCTTCATTTTCCAAACAAAGCTGATAACATCCAACAATGGATTCGACAACATTGCAAGACGTATTCGAATTTCATTTTTCAAATCATCAATTGTCATTGGTTTTCCAGCGTAACACTTATCTTTGA
>NC_068991.1:60383804-60384534 GCF_001194135.2 Octopus bimaculoides
TATATATATATATATATATATGTCAGTATGTACATATATGTATGTATATAAGCTTACATATATATTTTACTTATATTATTGTATGATTGAACGCCATGCATCTATTTCCAAGTAAGTTTATCTTAATAATTTTGATGCGACTCTCTTTACTGTTTTCTCTCTCTCCCTCTTCCTCCTTTACTCTCTTGTTGCTCACACGTAACCATCACCCATCTTTATTTTTCACACGTGTTCATCTTTCTTTTCTTCCGGTCTGTTGCACAGACCTGACATATTCTTGTCTGTCTCCTCTCCTATCTTTTCTCCTATCAAAGAATGTTCTTCAGCGTTCGCCACCTTACCCCGTCTGGCTTAGAAGCCCTCACTATTTGTTTCACTGTCCTATTTTTGTTACCAACTTTGACCCTCCGCAAACTCCCAAATTTTATTTCGGTTTTCGGGTGCAACAGTTTCCTCGAAGGCACATATTGTCGTGAATTGCTCGAAATGTGGGGTAGATAAAGCAACAGACAACTGATGAAGGGTCGTTCTTTATATTACTTGTCTTGTTGTTACTTGTCTTGTTGTTACTTGTCTTGTATTCCATTTGTTCCTCTCGTTGTTCGCAAAAAAGTTTGTCGCTTTATTTCATGTTGTTTTTCGTTTTTCGGATTTCATGTTAAGTTTTGTGACGTCCTGTACCCATATACGCATATATATATATATATATATATATATATATATATATATA
>NC_068991.1:60385758-60389463 GCF_001194135.2 Octopus bimaculoides
GTATCCACAATCACGAATTGTTGCCATGGCAACCACTGAGGTGTGGGTTGGAGCATTGTCTTGATGAAAAAGGACTCCTCTGGTGAGCATTCCCGGCCTTTTTTCTTTGATTGCTTCTCGGAGGCGTTTCAGTAGCTGAGAATAATACAGCCCTGTCACAGTGTGACCCTTTTCAAGGTAATCGATCTGCAAGACACCTTGAGAATCCAAAAAAAACGGACGCCATGATCTTGCCAGCTGAAGGAATGACCCTGGCCTTCTTTGGGGTAGGAGAAGATGTGTGCTTCCACTACTTTGATTGTTCTTTGATTTCAGGCTGGTAGTGATGGACTCAACTTTCGTCCCTAGTAATGAAACGAGCAAGAAAATTCTCTTCATCAGCTTCAAACAGTTCCAGATTTCTCGTGGACAAAGTGCACCTGTTGCGTTTCTGTTCAGGAATCAAAAGGTGAGTAACCCACCTTGCAGAAACCTTTGAGAACCCAAGTTCTTTTGTCACAATGTTGTCTGATCTTCCAGTTGAGATGCCCAATCTCTCGGCTATCTGACGACATGATATTCGGCGATCTTGCATTATCATAGCAAGAGCAAGGTCAAAGTTGTCCTTGGTGGTTGCAGTTGGAGGTCTTCCTGGTCTTGGATCATCTTCACACTCTCCCTGCCACGCTTGAATTCATTTACCCAGCGTTTGACTGTTGCATATGAAGGAGAATTGTCTATTAAGGGTCTCACCATATCTTCATGGATTTATGATGGAGTCATGCCTTTCAAATGAAGGTACTTTATGACAGCACGATACTCAGTTTTCTCCATTTTCCTTGTAAATTCGAAGTTTGTTTATTCAAAAATCTGCAACAAAAAAATATCAGAATCATGAAAATGAGCAAGAATACTCCGAAAAGACTGTACTTACCAGAAAAAAATTGTTTCAACTATATTGCAGCCCCGATTCTAGGTTAGGCTCAAACTTTTCAGACATCCCTCGTAACATTCATTTTTAACAGAAAAGTGAGTTGCTTCTTTTTATTTGATACACCCCAATCGTAAATAGCTGTTACTGATAAGAGTGATGTTAGAACAGAAATTCATCTAGCTGCAGTGAAATTTACCATGAACAATTTTACTCCGAAAAGCTACAATTTATTTTGCAGTAACATGCACGTTAGAAAGAATTCTATTTCACATATTTCACCGGCATTAAATATCACTTTCAGTGCGATCGATTACATAGCAGTGGAAATTAGTTTTTTAAAATCTAAAATATAATAAGAATGTTGTAGAGGTTGCCTACTCCCTGGAATATCCACGAGTCCAGCTAGTAGTAGTAGTAGTAGTAGTAGGAGGAGGAGTATCAGTAGTAATGGTTTCAAATTTTGGCACAAGGCCAACAATTTCGGGTGAGTGGGTAAGTTGATAACAGAGGCTCAAGTGCTCAACTAGTACTTATTTTATCGATCCTAAAAATGATTAAAAGCACAGTCAAATTCGGCCGCTTTTGAACTTAAAACGAAAATGATCCCTGGCTTACCATCCATGCAAAATTTGAAAAAGATTGTTTTACTTGTACCTCACATCTATTGAGAAGAGCGTTGTCACTGTGAGAACGATTACAATACACGAAAAATTGTTTAACTTCCATTTCTCCTTTTTCACTTTTTCTTCACTTTTTTCACAAACTTTGTAAACGAACAGTCGGGTGTGTTTATTTTAATACCCTATCAATGTATACAGTGAGTTTCTCTGCTCTAGGGCACTGGGCAAGAAATTAGAACAAAATTTCCTGAACTAATCACAATAATAGTAATAATAATAATAATAATAATAACAATAATAATCATAATAATATTCATAAACAAGAAGAACAACAGCAAAAACAACAATGCAATAGGTTGACTTTGTATTAGTTTGCCATAGAGGTAGAATAAATGATTATTATTATGATTGTTAAAAATAATTAATAAAATAATATATAGAGTTCATTATTATTGTTCTTGTTATTATTTTATTAGGTTTTCTTTGATTAATGTGGTGAAAGAGTTTGCATGATGGACTCATCTGAAAAGTTTGAGGAGACATTTTCTTCTCTGTTTGGCTCTCACCAATTTCTTCAAGTACGACTTGAAAAGTCACGTGGGGGTAGAGAGTGGGGGTGTTGTTTTAAAATATGTTTAACAACAGTTGAGTGAGAGTGGCGACTGGTTAAGTTGAATATCCTCCACCGAATACTTAGAAACTGAGAGGACACTTCCGTTAAATTGGAAATAACAACAAAAGATAAGGAATTTGAAAAATAAATAAATACGCCTTATTGATTCTTGTGTCAAATTTCATTTGACATAATTTAATACAAGGACACCTCCCGGAAAAGACTGCAGACCATACACGGAAGACACGCACTTAACCCCTTTTTTCACAACTATGAGGTTTACTTATTTTGTGGTCCGATGGATTTCGGCGGTAGTGTAGCAGTGCTTTTGGAAATAATTAGATTTAGCGATATGAACAATTTTCCTGGATGGAGGAGGTAAGTCTGTAATCCTAAATAAAAAGTAAAAGCAGTA
This sequence comes from Octopus bimaculoides, assembly GCF_001194135.2. Taxonomy (NCBI): domain Eukaryota; kingdom Metazoa; phylum Mollusca; class Cephalopoda; order Octopoda; family Octopodidae; genus Octopus; species Octopus bimaculoides. Next base: position 60,388,320 of record NC_068991.1, read on the forward strand.
CCTTTAACCTCAATTTAAATTGGTCAGCAACACAGATCAATAATCTGTGATCTACACGAATTAGATACAACTCATAGATAGGGATCCAAATATTAGAAGTTGAACGCATCTTTCCCGGTGCCATGTGACTACAGAGACTGGATCAGCAAGCTAGTTAAGCGACATTTGAAAGGGGTAATAATTAGCAACAGGTGGTCTGGAACTCTGAAGATGATTAAATACAATTTATAACGTTTAGTAAAGAACTAGTGATGGAGGAGAATGGATTGGCGTTAATTAGCTAGAAGAGGCAATTAGAAATGGCAACGCAACAAACATGCTAGAGGCCCAAATATCTTCCGACATTTCTTTTCGACACATAACAGGAAGGCTTCGTTGTTATACGCTAAAACAAAAACACAAAAACTGTTCGAAGGGCTCTGAAGGTGGATGCACGACGTGGGAAAAGAAGCCACAATTCAGGTTTTGATGGACCAGGATGGGTGCGTGCTATTTGGTTCTTAGGATATGAATGCTGCAGTTTTGTAGCTCCACTGTTCAGAGTATGTTATAGGTCATGGACTTTACTGCCAACCTTGACGGTCTGTCACAGTTCTGGGCAGAAGATCAATAACAGCGAGCGAGATGCCAGGCGTATTAAGTGATTGCACAAGGAACAAACCACCTGGGTTGGATAGTCTACCCTATGAATTTAATGGTAAAATGCCAGATTTCTTTGGTAACCTCTTGGCAAACGTGTATCTTTTATTATACCTGTATGTATGTATGTATGTATGCATGTATGCATGTATGTATGTATACTCATATATATATACATACATATATATAAATATATATATATATATAATCACATACGCATGTAGACCTATAAATACATTATACAGACAGACGCGCGCGCGCACACACACACACACACATGCACACACACAGACACGCACACACATAGCAAGAGTGGCTGTGTGGTAAGAAGCTTGCTTCCGAGCAACATGGTTCCGGGTTAAGTCCCACTTGGGCAAGTGTCTTCTACTATAGCCTCGGATCTACAAAAGCCTTGTGAGTGGATTTGGTAGACGGAAATTGAAAGAAGCCCGTCGTATGTATGTATGTGTATATATATATATATATATATATATATATATATATA
>NC_068991.1:60389974-60394027 GCF_001194135.2 Octopus bimaculoides
GGGGAGGTGAGAGTGGGGAGGTGAGAGTGGGGAAGCAAGGGTGGGGTATGGGTTTGGGGAGTGTGGGGGTAGGAATGGCGTATGTGGAAGTGGGGTGTAAGGGATGTGGTGGAGGTGGGATTGGATGAATAGGGATGGTGAGGTTGGAATGTGTACAGGTGGGTTAAGAAGTGCTGTTTTTACCACCTTGCCTTGCTCATATATACATATATATATGGCCGAATGTTACAAGAAATCAAGAAGATTTCCCCATAGATGAAAAAGAATTGAAATAGGCAAAAAAAATTGTTAAAAGAAATGGAAGAAGAGTAACCCTAAACCATCCACCCGACGTGATCGAAAACATCTTATGATGCACAGTTACACACCGCTGCATCGGTTTAAAATCGCGTCAGATGGAGAGCCAAATTCAAAAATGCCTTGGGTGGTTGTGGGAACTCACATCGTCTGAGGAAAGAAATTTGGGACAATTGAAGAAAGATTTGGGACTAACGACTTTGAGGAATGAGGAATTCTTAATTCCCAGCTATCCCGGCCAGCGTCTTGCTAAATCTAGGATGCCTCCAGAAAATATCCATCACCTGGTTAGTGGCAACCGTCTTGGCAGAGGTAAAGAAAATACCTAAGCAAAACTGGTCAGTATAGGTATGGAACTGACCTTACAATATAAACAAACCTATATCGACGATCTGCCTGACCTAATAGACCTCCTGGATGGCACTCACCGATCACTGTTAGTGGAGGGTAGACGGCAAAGATTCCACATATGTAGATTTGTGATTCACTTAAATGCTTTCTGTCCTAAAACTAGGAACACAAAATTCCTACTGCTGCCAACACTGCAAACACCACAAACAAAAAATCATGAGGACGTGCTCAAGACACCTACACCCATACCCCGCCCCAGACCACGACAACAAAGGAGTTTACACCCCGGCTGCCACGTGCATATGTGTGTGTACGTCTGTGTGTGTATGTGCGTATGTGTTGTGCGTGTGTTTATATTGTATTGTTATGAGTCAAGCCAAAATTGATTTGTTGATTCTAAAATGAGCCATTGTCATCATTTTCAGCATATCAATTTCTAAGCTAGCATGCGCTGATCACGAAATTTGTTGAGGCAGATTTTCTATGGCCCGATGCTGCCAACTCTCCACGGCCAATATTGAAATCAAACGATACCGCTTGTATGAGAGTGACACATGTTTACAACTATTTATGCAATGTCAGACAAAGAGACATTCACACAAACACACACACACGCGCACGCACGCACACACACACACACACACACACACACACACACACACACACACACACACACACACACACACACACACACACACACACACACACACACACACACACAAATACACACACACGTATACATAATGTAATTGCCAAGAGCTTCTTAACCCAACAGCCATATTTTGCGCCTTTATATGTGAAATCGATTTTACTGATATGAGAGTTTCATTTGAACTTTGTAAAAACTCATCACCTGTTCAGAGCTAAATAATTCTTTCACTTGAAATAGTAATCTTAATCCCCAGGAAACTTTTGTGGGGATATGAAGCTTGTTAATCCTATACTTAACGCCATGCAATAGATTCCATAATATTATATTTTATTGCAGGGTTTGGATGGTTGTCACATTTGTGCTGCTATGACTAACCAATACTGTATGATCAACTACAAAACTGGGGACATCCAAGATTTGTTTCCTTATAATAACGAACACACAAAAGCTATTGTGAAGCGGATCGGTAAGGTAAGATCTAAATTTGTGCTGTGTATTCTTCAAGTATTTGTTGCTGCTGCTGTTGTCAGTTTTGTCTTTTGTGATAATTAATAGTGATGGTGGTGGTGGTGGTGGTGGCAGTGTTGACTGTAAAAGCGTGTGGCCTAGTGGTTTAGTGCGTTTCTCCCCACTACTGTATCATCATCGTTTCAATTCCCAGACCAAGTGATGTGTTGTGTTCTTGAGCAAGACTCTTTACCTCACATTACTCGAGTCCACTCAGCTGTAAATGAGTTCCAGCAAGAGCTGAGAAGTTAACCCTGCAACGGATTGGCATTCCATTCAGGAGGGAAGTGTCCTAATCTCAGTCACTTATTTACATTACATATACCATAGTTAGACTGACCTTTAGGGCACCACTGATGACCTTGCGACTAGATCCCTTTACCCAGCTTTGTCTTCTGCCACTCGCGCTGCGTCTCTCATCTTTAGGCCTGTCCACTCACATGTTTTTCCCACCTCTTTCTATGTCTGCCTCTGCGTCTGCCACCCGTTCCCTGAAAGATTGTTTTGGCTATTCCTTATATGCGGGTGACATGCCCAAACCACCTGAGCTTGCGTCTCTTTACTGTGATAAGAAGTTCCTCATAGGTGCTATTGTCTGCCTTATTCTTCTTTTCACTTCCTCATTTCTGATACGATTGCTGTACGATATTCCCAAAATCTAAAATATTTCATCTCTGTGGCCTAGATTCTTCTTTCAATTTTTGCTGTCAGTGTCCATGTCTCATAGGCGTATAGGAATATTAAGATCACTAGTAATTTCATTAGCCTAATTTTGGAGCTTAGTAAGATATTTCTGTCTTTACACAATGTTCTGAATTTGGTCATTGCTGCTGTTGTTTTGGCAATGGGGGATGTCACTTGGAACTTTGGTCACTCACTACCTCCCCCAAGATATTTAAGGTTTTGGACTTGTTCAAGCTCACGCTTATGTTGGTACTGATTCCGTTTAGGCAGTTTGTCATAACTTTTGTTTTCTCTGCACTTATCTCTATGCCAAATTCACTAAAATTGTCTAGGCGCTAAACTAGTTGCTTAAATTCTTGTTTTCAGCCCGCCAGTCCGAGAATATCATCTACAAAGCGCAGGTTTATTAGGTTTCTGCTGCCAGTACTAATCTTACACTTGTGGTCTTCCAGTGGTCATAATCCTCTCGATGAATGTGTTGAACAAGGTCAGTGAGAGCAGACAGCTTTGTCTTACACCAACTGTTGTTTTGAATCACTCGCAATGTTGCCGTTCAGGTAAACCGCACGACTTGCTTTATCATGTAGAATGCCACGAATGAGATTCGCATTTGTTATATAGCCTCATAGTCCACAAGAGTGCCGCGTGCCACACCCTGTCAAATGCCTTTTTGAAGTCCACTAATACATGAAAAAGATTTTGATGGTGTTGAAAATCTGTTCTATTGCGCCGTGAACACCCCTGAATCCTGCTTGCAATGATTTCCTCCACTTGAGGTTTGAGGCTATTAAAGATGATTCTCATCATCACTTTGCTTCGGTGGCATATCAAGCTAATAATTCTGTAGTTCTGGTATTGTTGTAGAGTCCCTTTGTAGGGAGGGGGCAAAGTGATCACCAGCGATTGAGTCCAAGGTGCAACTGAATTGCAAACACTTATACACCATGGAAACAAGGTCAAGCTCCAGCCTTCTGAGTCCTTGGGTTTATGGCCGACCTAAGTCTCAGTAAGTGCTGACTATTATCGCTAAAATGATGTCAAACTCATCATTAATCTATACTGAAAGGGACACACATTCCTTCGTCTCCGTGTATTCTCTTAACTACCCACACGGCTCATTAGAAGTGGTCGATATCTTCATTGGCTCATGTAGAATGGGGGATGAAGGATGAGAGGTGAAGTGAAAGTCTAGTCTGGGAATGAAGTTTTAAGCCTTGAGGTGGTGTGGTCTGTAGATGATATAGTGTTATATAAGGGGTCTGCTGTTTCAAGAAAGGGGATGTCTTGTTTGTTGGAGTTTAACACAGGGGAGTAGCGATATATATGTTAAGTATGAGGTCAATAGAGGAAAGATTAGTGAAACAGTATTGAATAATTAAATAATAGGCGTAGGAGTGGCTGTGTGGTAAGTAGCTTGCTTACGAACCCCATGGTTCCGGGTTCAGTCCCACTGCGGGCCAACTTGGGCAAGTGTCTTCTACAGCCTCGGGCCGACCAAAGCCTTGTGAGTGAATTTGGTAGACGGAAACTGGAAGAAGCCCGTCGTATATATATATATATAT
>NC_068991.1:60397710-60400083 GCF_001194135.2 Octopus bimaculoides
TAATTTTCGCAAAGCGAACAACTGAAATGTAATAAATAAGTAGGACTACATACTTTAGTATCTAGTTGACATTCTCTTTGCAGTTTTTAATACAGAAACTCTTTTTGGCATTGAACTGATGAGCTTTGTGATTGTCCCTTGTGGAATTTCTGCCCACTTTTCACGCAACAATCGAAACAATTCATCTTTAGGTTTAGGTTTCTGTTGAGTTTTTTGTATAGCTCTATCTAGTATGCTCCAAAGTTTTTCAATTGGGTTCATGTCAGGAGATTGGTTTGGCTAAGGAAGCTTTTTGATTCCATTTTCAGTCAGCCATTATTGATTGCTTTTCGCTGTGTGGCATGGAGCCCCATCTTCCATGAATAAAAACTAATTTTTCACTGTTATCGTGTGAACACATCGGAAGTAGTCCTTGCTTAAGTATTTTGATGTATTTTTCAGAGTTTATGGTTCCAACAGATTCGATCAGCTCAGAACGACCATTGTTGGTGACAACTCCCCATACCATTACAGAGATACCGCCAAAATCCATTGGTCCAGGAGAGGGTTCAACACTGGAGTCTAGCGAAACTAACAGGGCTGACAAGCCAACTGTAAGAAGGAATAAAATGCACAAGCTAAAATTTACATTACGATTTTCCTTAGACACCCAGCTGTTTTGGTAACTTCTAGAATTTCTATATGATCCAATTCTTATTCTGTGTACCATAAAATCAATCATCTCAATCTACTTGATTTTGATATTTTAAAAAGGATTGGCGTAACTCTTCACAAAGGTAAAAAATCATGACGAAGGGCGCAATTCGATTGTCATAAATATTTTATTGGTTGAACGATATTTCAACAGTAAATCTGTCTTTGTCAAGTTCAAAATAAGAAGTGATAAAAATTCAAAACTATAGAAATTTATATGTAAAGTATGAAAGAGAGCAACCAGCATCCGCATTTTGATGGCAAGACGTCATTAGTCTTCAAGTTTCAATTTTATAACAGGTGAAAAGAAAAAAAGACAGAAAAAAAGAAGACAAAAAAGTGACAGAAAAAAAGAAGACAAAAAAGAGACAGAAAAAGCGGAAAGAAAAAGAGATAAAGAAGAATATTTAATCAAACAATTTTGTATAAATTGATGATATTCTCCTGCCATTTTTATTCATTCCGCCAGGGCATGATGTTAATAAACCGCAAGCATGTTTCTCCTCAAGCTTTCTGAGAAGTGAAAGTGAAGCAGATTCAGAATATTTTCTGAGAATATGCACTTTCAAGTCTTCTTCAAAATTGTAGCCGCTTGAAACGAAATGTTCGGCAAGTTCTGTCGAACTATTGTTATTATGCCTGACGTCGAATCTGTGCCCATTAAAGCTTTTGTTTAATTGTTCTGTTGTACAACCAACATAAATCAAGTTGTGTTTCATGCATTCTGCCGCGTACACTAAATGGGAATCTCTACATGTCCCACCTTCTGTATATATTATAACATTTCTGTTATGATTCCTGATGGAATTCACTTGACTCATGTGGTTGCACAATGAACAGGGCTTACCTCGCTTGCGGCTTTTCTTTAAGGTACAGGGTGCAGACACTCCAATGTTCATTTTGGCTACAATAGGTGGCTGAGGAAATATCTGTTTGAAACGAGGATATTTTTTCGCCACATGCCCGTAACTTTCATGCAACACTTTTGAAATGCCAGCGAAATTTCGGTGCCAGTTAATCACTAAAGGAATTCTGTCACCTATTGTATTGTGTTTGCTAAAATTGTGCGTGAAGGTTTAACTATCTTTGCTAGTCTTATCTATTTCATTTGCTATTTCCTTTAATCGTGATTCACTGTAACTGCGTTTGACATAATGATGTACAAAATCATTTGCATGTTTCCAGTAATCCTCTATGTCAGTATAAATCCGTTTTATCCTCAAAAATTGGGATTTCGGATTTGATTGAATAATATGATGTGGATGATCAGAGCGGCGGTGGCGATAAATATGGGATGATGTGGTCTTGCAAAATAACTCTCAGTATTCTGCCTCCAGAAAACTTGACTTTTGTGTCTAAAAATTCAACGCTAGTTTTTGAAAAACTAGATATAAATTTTGTGTTTATTAGATATTCTTCTTTTTCTCTTTTTCTTTTCTCTTTTTTTTTCTGTCTCTTTTTTTTCTCTTAGCCTGTTATAAAATTGAAACTTAAAGACTGATGATGTCATTCCATCAACGTGTGGACGCTGGTTGCTCCCGTTCATACTTTACATTTAAATTTCTATAATTTTGAATATTTCTCACTTCTTATTTTGAACTTGACAAAGACAGACTTACTGTTGAAATATCGTTCAACCAATAAGATATCTATTACAATCGAATGGCGTACTTCGTCTTA
>NC_068991.1:60400093-60403395 GCF_001194135.2 Octopus bimaculoides
TAATAATAATAATAATAATAATAATAATAATAATAATAATAATAATAATAATAGTAATAATAATAATAATAATAATAATAATAATAATAATAATAATAATAAGAAGAAGAAGAAGAAGACACCGGGGACGTTTAACATGTGAGAGCGAAATTTATCCAAAAACATCGAAAATAAAGACATCGCATGGAGCCCAAAATAGTTGACAAATGGTTGGACTATATCCGAGTAAGTAGTACTCATTGAAATTTATTTCTATTTTCCAAATAAAATGATGTATTTTAACTGGATATCATCTCCACTGCTCGCACAGCACATGTAAACACGCTTGAAACATTGCGATCCATCAACACCAGACCATCTCCGGCCCCAAACACCATGTACAAAAAAATAATTGCAAATAAATTAAATAACACCGGTATTATTCAACCCAAGAATAACAATCGGGAAGTGCGCACTTTAAACTTGTCACACAAAAAGTACATAAAACTTCATGTGCAAAACTATTTAACAACAGACACGAACGGACCGGCACCCTACGAAAATGATGACCGTCAAAATAAAGGGCCGGACGTTAGTCCTCATGTCCCGCAAATAAAACCAAAAAGGCATAAATGGACACGTGAGGAATATATTTCAATCCTACACGCTTATTTTACAGCAGTGCTCTACCCAAAGAACGAAAACACAACAACATATACATATAAAATCTGGAAGAAAAATAACCTAAATAAATACTTAGATACAGCAATGAACCCTAATAAACTAGCTAACATACGAAGATATATTCTCAAAAAAAAATATCAGAAATAGAAATAGAATATTTAAAACGAAAAATACATCAGGAAAATGTAGATAGTAGCCACACAGCAATGCCAAATAATATAAACACTGAGATAGTAAAACACGAAGACAGACGTAACATTTCCAAGAAAAACGAAGTAAACAAAACACAACAAGCCCAGACTGTAGGAGTGTATAATAATGTACTAAAAAGCACCAATCCAGAACACCACAGACAAACATATGAATGAAAAGGAAGGCAAAACAAATCTAAAGCCTGGGAATAACGAAGGGAAACCTAATAATTACGATACTATGAAAATGAGAATAACCAAAGAACTGAAAACCACAGATCTTAGAATGGACCACCTTATATCTCTCAAAAATCAAAATAGACAATAAAACAACATCAATAATAAATAACATAAACCTGGCCGTCACGGAACTAATATCCAAAGAAACAAATGGCAATATCACTGAGCTAAATGACATAATATATGCAGCAGCCACTGCAACCTCAAAAGAAACTGGATACTCCCTCAGATCCATCCAAACAGGAGTACCACCACCCAAACAAACCTTGTGAATAAATAATATCCCTCCCCAGAAGATGTGGAAGAATTCTGGAAAGAAATATGGTCGGCGAAGGAACAACCTCAGAAAAGGACTATTAAAACAATGAACTTAGCACCTGAACAACTCTGGACCCCTACAGCAACTGAAGAGGTCACCCAGACACTGCAAAGACTAAGCAACTGGAAGGCACCTGGGCACGACAAAATCCCCAACTTCTAGCTAAAATATCTGACAGGAATACACAAAAAGCTGGCTGAAAACTTTAACGACATACTAGCAGAGCCAGAGACAATGCCTGAATGGCTCACGAAAGGGAAAACTATCCTAATTCCCTAATCCTCCGAAATGGCAAAACCACAAAACTACAGACCTATAACCTGTCTCCCTACAATTTACAAAGCCTTTACTGCAATAATATCGCAGAGATTGAACAAGCATCTGGAAGAAAACAACCTGTTTCCAGAAGAGCAGAAAGGATGCTGTAAAGATCAATTATTGATCAATAAAGCCATAACTGAAGACAGCCGCAGAAAGAAGAAAGGCCTCAATATGGCCTGGGTCGACCACCGAAAGGCTTTTGATAGTATTCCCCGCACGTGGATCCTCGAAACACTAGCCATGAACAAGGTAGCACCAATAATTATAAAATACACAAGACACTCTGTGAATAAATGGCAGACAGTGCTACAGCTCCACACAAAAGAGGGACTCGTGAAAGCCAAAGTCATCCCCATTAGCAGAGGAATATTCCAGGGAGACACGCTCTCTCCACTCCTTTTATTCTTGGCACCGACACCTTTATCTGACATGTTAAATTGAACTGGATGCGGATACAAATGTTACGGCAAAACAATCAGCCACCTCTTATAAATGGATGACCTAAAACTATACGCTACAAATGATAAACAGCTGGGAGCTCTACTACAGACTGTACATGGATTTACCAAAGAAATAGATATGAAATTTGGCTTAGGAAAATGTGCTAAAGCAACCTTGAAAACAGGAAAACTAGTTAAGAGTAGCAACATCACACTAGATAAAGCCAATGAAATAAGAGAATTAAACCAAAGGCAGACATACAAATAATTAGGAATCAATGAACTAGATACGATACAATACACACAAAGGAAATAGAAAGAAAGAAAGAATACTATTGACAAGTTAGATCAATACTGGAAACAGAGCTCAATGCTAAAAACAAGATAATAGGTATTAACACTTTAGCCGTCCCAGTTATAAGTTACAGCTATAATATCCTTAACTGGACACTAAATGAACTAACCAAAATATACAGGAAAAGAAAAAAAGGATAATGACAGGATCTAGGATGCACCACCCAAAATCTGACATAGAAAGGCTATATATATACAACACATAGAAGGTGGTAGAGGCCTTATACAGCTGGAAAGCTATTATAAAATAACCACCATAGGACTGCAAAAATACCTATTTCAGAAGCAAGGAAAACTAATACAAATAGCAACAAAATACGAGCAAAACAAAAAAAACTGTTTTCAGTAATTAAGTAAGCTGAAAAATACAAACAAGAAATCATACTACTTAACAAATATAAAGAAGAAGAAACAGCAAAAGCTATAAAACAAATGAAATCCAAACTAAAACTAGAACAGCAACGGACCATGATAAAACGATGGCAAGAAAAGCCCCTACATGGTAAATACTGGGCTAAACTAAATGCGAAAGAAATAGACAGAGAAAAATCCCAGCAATGGCTGAGAAGCTCAGGACTCAAAGCAGCGACGGAAGGATTTTTAATTGCTGCATAAGGCCAAAGCCTCCCCACCAGAAATTACCAAAACATATAAGGAAAAGAAACATAAGTAACTGCAGAATATGTGGAGATGGACAAGAAATAATAAATCATATTATCTCTGACTGCCCAGTGCTGGCTAAGAAGGAATATATTCACAGACACGACAGAGCTG